>NW_027140332.1:2012500-2312500 GCF_036365525.1 Heterodontus francisci
AAATATGTAAACAGATTATGGAAAGCTGTAGGAGCAACAGGGTGGTGGTGACAGGAGATTTTAATTTTAGAACATAGAACATTACAGCGCAGTACAGGCCCTTCAGCCTTGGATATTGCGCCGACCTGTGAAACCATCTGACCTACACTATTCCATTTTCATCCATATGTCTATCCAATGACCACTTAAATGCCCTTAAAGTTGGCGAGTCTACTACTGTTGCAGGCAGGGCGTTCCACGCCCCTACCACTCTCTGTGCAAAGAAACTACCTCTGACATCTGTCCTATATCTATCACCCCTCAACTTAAAGCCATGTCCCCTCGTGTTTGCCATCACCATCCGAGGAAAAAGGCTCTCACTACCCACCCTATCTAACCCTCTGATTATCTTATATGTCTCTATTAAGTCACCTCTTCTCCTCCTTCTCTCCAACGAAAACAACCTCAAGTCCCTCAGCCTTTCCTCGTAAGACCTTCCTTCCATACCAGGCAACATCCTAGTAAATCTCCTCTGCACCTTTTCCAAAGCTTCCACATCCTTCCTACAATGCGGTGACCAGAACTGCACGCAATACTCCAGGTGCGGCCGCACCAGAGTTCTGTACAGCTGCAGCATGACCTCGTGGCTCCTAAACTCGATCCCCCTACTGATAAAAGCTAACACACCATATGCCTTCTTAACAGCTCTATTAACCTGGGTGGCAACTTTCAGGGATTTATGTACCTCGAAACCAAGATCTCTCTGCTCATCTACACTACCAAGTATCTTCCCATTAGCCCAGTATTCTGCAATCCTGTTACTCCTTCCGAAGTGAATCACCTCACACGTTTCCGCATTAAACTCAATTTGCCATCTCTCAGCCCAGCTCTGCTGCCGATCTATGTCCCTCTGTAACCTACAACATCCTTCGGCACTATCCACAACTCCACCGACCTTCGTGTCATCCGCAAATTTACCAACCCACCCTTCTATACCCTCAAATAAAAGCAAAATACTGCGGATGCTGGAAATCTGAAACAAAAACAAGAAATGCTGGATTCACTCAGCAGGTCTGGCAGCATCAGTGGAAAGAGAAGCAGAGTTAACGTTTCGGGTCAGTGACCCTTCTTCGGAAGGGTCACTGACCCGAAACGTTAACTCTGCTTCTCTTTCCACAGATGCTGCCAGACCTGCTGAGTGAATCCAGCATTTCTTGTTTTTGCTTCTATACCCTCATCCAGGTCATTTATAAAAATGACAAACAGCAGTGGCCCCAAAACAGATCCTTGCGGTACACCACAAGAAACTATACGCCAGGATGAACATTTGCCATCAACCACCACCCTCTGTCTTCTTTCAGCTAGCCAATTTCTGATCCAAAGCACTAATTCACCTTCAATCCCATACTTCTGTATTTTCTGCAATAGCCTACCGTGGGGAACTTTATCAAACGCCTTACTGAAATCCATATAGACCACATCCACGGCTTTACCCTCATCCACCTGTTTGGTCACCTTGTCAAAAAACTCAATAAGGTTTGTGAGGCACGACCTACACTTCACAAAACCGTGATGACTATCTCGAATGAACTTATTCTTTTCAAGATGATTATAAATCCTATCTCTTATAACCTTTTCCAACATTTTACCCACAACCGAAGTAAGACTCACAGGTCTATAATTACCAGGGCTGTCTCTACTCCCCTTCTTGAACAAGGGGACAACATTTGCTATCCTCCAGTCTTCTGGCACTATTCCTGTCTACAATGACGACATAAAAATCAAGGACAAAGGCTCTGCAATCTCCTCCCTGGCTTCCCAGAGAATCCTAGGATAAATCCCATCTGGCCCAGGGGACTTATCTATTTTCAAACTTTCCAAAATTGCTAACACCTCCTCCTTGTGAACCTCAATCCCATCTAGCCTAGTAGTCTGTATCTCAGTATTCTCCTCGACAACATTTTCTTTCTCCACTGTCAATACTGACGAAAAATATTCATTTAACACTTCCCCTATCTCCTCCGATTCCACACACAACTTCCCACTACTATCCTTGATTGGCCCGAACCTATCTCCAGTTATTCTTTTATTCCTGATATACCTATAGAAAGCCTTAGGGTTTTCTTTGATCCTATCCGCCAATGGCTTCTCGTGTCCTCTCCTTGCTCTTCTTATCTCTCCATTTAGATCTTTCCTGGCTAGCTTGTAACTCTCAAGCGCCTTAACTGAGCCTTCACGTCTCATCCTAACATAAGCCTTCTTCGTCCTCTTGACAAGCTCTTCAACTTCTTTAGTAAACCACGGCTCCCTCACTCGACAACTTCCTCCCTGCCTGACAGGTACATACTTATCAAGGACACGCAGTAGCTGCTCCTTGAATAAGCTCCACATTTCGATTGTGCCCATCCCCTGCAGTTTCCTTCCCCATCCTACGCATCCTAAATCTTGCCTAATCGCATCATAATTTCCTTTCCCCCAGCTATAATTCTTGCCCTGCTGTATATCCCTGTCCCTGCCCATCGCTAAGGTAAACCTAACCGAATTGTGATCACCATCACCAAAGTGCTCACCAACTTCTAAATCTAACACCTGGCCGGGTTCATTACGCAGTACCAAATCCAATGTGGCATCGCCCTTGGTTGGCCTGTCTACATACTGTGTCAGAAAACCCTCCTGCACACACTGGACAAAAACTGACCCATCTAAAGTACTCGAACTATAGTATTTCCAGTCAATATTTGGAAAGTTAAAGTCCCCCATAACCACTACCCTGTTACTCTCGCTCCTGTCAAGAATCCTCTTTGCTATTCTTTCCTCTACATCTCTGGAACTATTTGGAGGTCTATAGAAAACTCCCAACAGGGTGACCTCTCCTCTCCTATTTCTAACCTCGGCCCAGACGACCTCAGTGGACGAGTCCTCAAACGTCCTTTCTGAAGCTGTAATACTTTCCTTGATTAACAATGCCACACACCCGCCCTCTTTTACCATCTTCTCTGTTCTTAGTGAAACATCTAAATCCCGGATCCCGCAACATCCATTCCTGTCCCTGCTCTACCCATGTCTCTGAAATGGCCACAGCATTGAGTGGGATTCACTTAATGTTAGAGATCTAGATGGAGCAGAATTTGTAAGGAGCATCCAGGAGGGTTTTCTAGAGCAGGATGTAAATAGTCCAACTCGGGAAGGGGCCATACTGGACCTGGTGTTGGGGAATGAGCCCGGCCAGGTGGTTGACGTTTCAGTAGGGGACTACTTTGGGAATAGTGATCACAATTCCGTAAGTTTTAGAATACTCATGGGCAAAGACGAGAGTGGTCCTAAAGGAAGAGTGCTAAATTGGGGGAAGGCCAACTATACCAAAATTCGGCAGGAGCTGGGGAATGTAAATTGGGAGCAGCTGTTTGCAGGTAAATCCACTTTTGATATGTGGGAGGCTTTTAAAGAGAGGTTGATTAGCGTGCAGGAGAGACATGTTCCTGTTGAAATGAGGGGTAGAAATGTCAAGATTAGGGAACCATGGATGACAGGTGAAATTGTGAGACTAGCTAAGAGGAAAAAGGAAGCATACATAAGGTCTAGGCGGCTGAAGAAAGACGAAGCTTTGAAAGAATATCGGGATTGTAGGCGCAATCTGAAACGAGGAATTAAGAGGGCTAAAAGGGGTCATGAAATATCTTTAGCAAACAGGGTTAAGGAAAATCCCAAAGCCTTTTATTCATATATAAGGAGCAAGAGGGTAACTAGAGAAAGGATTGGCCCAATCAAGGACAAAGGAGGAAAGTTATGCGTGGAGTCAGAGAAAATGGGTGAGATTCTGAACGAGTACTTTGCATCAGTATTCACCGAGGAGAGGGACATGACGGATGTTGAGGTTAGGGACAGATGTTTGATTACTCTAGGTCAAGTCGGCATAAGGAGGGAAGAAGTGTTGGGTATTCTAAAAGGCATTATGGTGGACAAGTCCCCAGGTCCGGATGGGATCTATCCCAGGTTTCTGTGGGAAGCGAGAGAGGAAATAGTTGGGGCCTTAACAGATATCTTTGCAACATCCTTAAACACGGGTGAGGTCCCGGAGGACTGGAGAATTGCTAATGTTGTCCCCTTGCTAAAGAAGGGTAGCAGGGAAAATCCAGGTAATTATAGACCGGTGAGTCTGACGTCAGTGGTAGGGAAGCTGCTGGAGAAGATACTGAGGGATAGGATCTATTCCCATCTGGAAGAAAATGGGCTTATCAGTGATAGGCAACATGGTTTTGTGCAGGGAAGGTCATGTCTTACCAACTTTGAGGAAGTGACAAAGTTGATTGATGAGGAAAGGGCTGTAGATGTCATATACATGGACTTCAGTAAGGCGTTTGATAAGGTTCCCCATGGTAGGCTGATGGAGAAAGTGAAGGCGCATGGGGTCCAAGGTGTACTAGCTAGATGGATAAAGAACTGGCTGGGCAACAGGAGACAGAGAGTAACAGTGGAAGGGAGTTTCTCAATATGGAGACGTGTGACCAGTGGTGTTCCACGGGGATCCGTGCTGGGACCACTGTTGTTTGTGATATACATTAATGATTTGGAGGAAAGTATAGGTGGTCTGATTAGCAAGTTTGCAGACGACACTAAGATTGGAGGAGTAGCAGATAGTGAAGGGGACTGTCAGAGAATACAGCAGAATATAGATAGATTGCAGAGTTGGGCAGATAAATGGCAGATGGAGTTCAATCAGGGCAAATGCGAGGTGATGCATTTTGGAAGATCCAATTCAAGAGTGAACTATACAGTAAATGGAAAAGTCCTGGGGAAAATTGATGTACAGAGAGATTTGGGTGTTCAGGTCCATTGTTCCCTGAAGGTAGCGACGCAGGTCAATAGAGTGGTCAAGAAGGCATACGGCATACTTTCCTTCATCGGACGGGGTATTGAGTACAAGAGTTGGCAGGTCATGCTCCAGTTGTATAGGACTTTGGTTCGGCCACATTTGGAATACTGCGTGCAGTTCTGGTCGCCACATTACCAAAAGGATGTGGATGCTTTGGAGAGGGTGCCGAGGAGGTTCACCAGGATGTTGCCTGGTATGGAGGGCACTAGCTATGAAGAGAGGTTGAGTAGATTAGGATTATTTTCATTCAAAAGACGGAGTTTGAGGGGGGACCTTATTGAGGTGTACAAAATCATGAGAGGTATAGACAGGGTGGATAGCAAGAAGCTTTTTCCCAGAGTGGGGTATTCAATTACAAGGGGACACGAGTTCAAAGTGAGAGGGGAAAAGTTTAGGGGGGATATGCGTGGAAAGTTCTTTACGCAGACGGTGGTGGGTGCATGGAACGCATTGCCAGCGGAGGTGGTAGACGCGGGCACGATAACGTCTTTTCAGATGTATCTAGACAGATACATGAATGGGCAGGAAGTAAAGAGATACAGACCCTTGGAAAATAGGCGACAGGTTTAGATAGAGGATTTGGATCGGCGTAGGCTTGGAGGGCCGAAGGGCCTGTTCCTGTGCTGTAATTTTCTTTGTTCTTTGTTCTTTGTTCTTTGTAAAGAGGGAGGGGGCTTTCCGCTACCCATCCCGGGTTTCCCAAGAGCACTTTTCCTACCTGCACCTAACCCAGGAGCAGTGTGTGAGGTGACTCTGATTCAATAAGGAGGTGGTCACATAGCAGTGTCCCCTCCTGTAACACGACCTGGAGCCTCACACCAGGGTGAGGACGGAGCTGTCCATAGCCATTAAGGTCACAGTTTCATTGAACTTCTATGTATCAGGATCTTCCCATGCAGCAGCGTGTGACGTATCCATTGTCTATCTCTATGCTGTCCAATGATGTATCTGCTGGTTAATGGAGGCCATCTATGTCGGGTGAGGTGAATATATCATTTTCACCTCCGCAGGGTGAAGCAGGGTGAGAGGTCCCGTGGCTTTGTCAGTGTAGCGGGATTCCTGCTGGTGGAGGTGGCTCTGCGCGGCCCGAATGTCAACGGGGAGAGGTACAGGAACTGAAAGAACTCTCACTCCATTAATGTACAGTTAATGTGTGAGCATGCCCAGTACATCATGTTGGTCAATGTCCACATCCTGTCAGCAGTCATCACACCTTCATTCTGAAGCAGGCAGCCAGTCCCAACACTTCGGGCCTCTCTGCAGAACCAGAATGTGGCTCCTCGGAGACAATGACTACCTCACTCTGTGCATCACTCCTAATTCTACCCCCAGCATCAATGCCAACAAACCGCATGAAATTAACCCGTGTATAACGTGAGCAATGGAGTCACCAGGAACATGGTGGAACAGACCATCGGTGTGATGAAGCAATGCTTCCGACGTCTGAACCGCTCGGGGGGAGCCCTCCAGTACACACTGGAGCAGGTGTCCAAGTTCATGGTGTTCTGCTGCACCCTTCATATCATCACCATCATGAGGACACAGGCATTGGCACCTGGAATCCGGAGGCTACCTCAGGATGAGGAGTGAGGGAGGATATTTCCTGGATGCCTTTGAACCGGGCAGGCTGTCGGAGAGACCCTGCTAGAATTTCGGTTCCCACAGGACAACTTCCCTTTCCCACCATGGATCCCCCATTCTCCCCCATTACACCCATATGAGACGCCCCATCACAGTGTCCCCTTGGTCACCATCCTGCAATGAAAAACACCAACAAAAGCCTTTTCATTAACATCTTTATCCAACAACACATCCAATTATACAAACAAAACTGAACTATTCACCCTTGTGTATTCCCTTAGTGCCTGTCTTGTGGCTTCCCTCGACTTGGCTAGTGCTCCTACACAGTGTTTCCCCAGTGACTGCAGCATGGCTGGTGGAAGGCTGCTGACTTTCACTGGGGAGACTGCAGATGGCCTTGCAGGACGTCCTCGAGCAGCACAGGGCTTTGCAGGTTCGTAGTCGGATTGCACCACCTCGACATGGGCAGCAGCAGCCTGGGCTGGCTGATGGGGAACAGCAAGGACACTAGTGGAGTGGCAGTGAATGGAGGACAAATACTGTCATCCTGAGAGAGGACAGCACGTTCATGCTCCACAGAGACACTGTCACTGCCAAGGGGCGACACCTCAGCAATCCTGGCAATCTACTGGATCACAGATTGCTGGACTGCTGTGAGAGCCTGCAAACCCCTTTGAACACTGAGATCTCCAGCCATGATAACAGCTGTCTGATCCTGCCTGGCAGCAAACATGGATCTCATGTCCTCAATCTGAGCTTCCACTGCAGCACTGAGACTTTGGGTGTCTGCCGTAGTGCTGCAGTGGAAGCTGAGACAATGGTATCAGACACTGTATCACGGCTGGGTCCACTAGTGCTTTCATGGAGTTAGTGACCACTTCCACAGGGGAAAGAATGGGCTTCAAACGCAGTGCAATGTCCTGTGTGATGTTGGAGCTGGACTACTCCATGTTCCTTGACAGTGATAACAAACTGTCTGACAGACCTGTCAATGGACAAAGTCTCTCAGTGTCCATATCCATCATCATTCTCCTGTATGCAGTTCCAGCAATGTTCTTATCTGAGTCCTGTGTATTATAACTCGTTTGTGACCTCACCCTCCGGTGAGCTGACACATGAACTAAATTCCAGAGTGTTGACAGAGGTAGCTATGGAAACAGTGGGTGCATGGGTGATCACCTTCTTGAAACGGTTCCAGCATATTGGAAGGTCGCAAATGTCACCCCACGATTTAAAAAGGGAGGGAGAGAGAAAACGGGGAATTACAGATCTGTTAGCCTGAAATCAATAGTAGGGAAAATGGTAGAATCTATCACAAAAGATGAGATAAATGGATAATTGGATAATAATGATCTGATTGTGCATAGTCAACATGGATTTATGAATGGGAAATCATGTTTGATGAACCTGTTGTAGTTTTTTGAGGATATTAGTAACAGAATTGATAAAGTGGAGTCGGTGGATGTAGTATATTTGGATTTTCAGATGAATTTTTGATAAAGTCCCCCACGAGGTTGGTTAGTAAAATTAAAGCACATGGGATAGGACGTAATATACTGGCATGGATTAAGGATTGGTTAACAAGCATAAAACAGAGAGTAGGAATAAATGGGTTATTCTCGCTTTGGCAGGCTGTGACTAGTGGGGTAAGTAAAAAGGAAACATTTGGGTAAGTACTTGGGCCCCATCTGTTCACAATATGTATCATTGATTTAGATGTGGGGACCAGAGTAATAGTCCCAAGTTTGCAGATGATACAAAAAGATGTGGGAATGTATGTGTTGTGAGGAAGGTGCAAAGCGGCTTCAAGGGAATTTGGACAGACTTCGTGGGAGGGCAAGAACGTGGCAGATGTAATATAATGTGGAAAATATGAGGTTATCCACTTTGGAAGGAGGAATAGATGTGAAGGGTGTTCCTTGAATGGTAAGAAATTAGGAAGTGTAGATGTACAAAGGGATCTGGGTGTCCTTGTCAATAAGTCACTGAAGGCTGACATGCAGGGACAGCAAGCACTTAAGAAGGCTAATGGTATGTTAGCCTTTATCACAAGAGAATTTGAGTACAGGAGTAGTGAAGTCTTGCTTCAATTGTATGGAACCTTGTGAGAACAGACCTGGAGTACTGTGTGCAGCTTTGTCCCCTTACTTTAGGAAGTATATTATTGCCATAGGGGGAGTGCAACGAAGATTCACTAGACTTGTTCCTGGGATGGCAGGACGGTCCTATGAAGAGATTAGGAAAACTGGGCCTGGATTCTCCAGAATTTCGAAGAATGAGATGTGATCTCATTGAAACCGACAACATAATTAAATGGATAGACGGGTTGATGCAGCTAAGATGTCTCCCCTGGTTGGGGAGTCTAGAACCAGCAGAGACAATTTTAAAATAAGGAGGAAGTCACTTAGGACAGAGATGAGGAGACATTTCTTTCCATAGGGGGTTGTGAATCTTTGGAATTCTCTACCCCAGAGGGCTGTGGAAGCTCAGTCATTGAGTATGTTTGAAGCAGAGATTGACAGATTTCTAAATACAAATGACATAAAGGTATATGGGGATGGTGTGGTAAAAAGGAATTGAAATAGAAGATAACCCATAATCGTATTGAATGGCGGGGCAGACTAGATGGGCTGAATGGCCTACTCCTGCTCCTATGTTCCAAAGCTGCTTAACTCTTTCAAACTGGAGGTAAGTTCGCTCAGGCTACTTTCGTAGTGTTCCGAATTTTTGGTGGTACGCTTCTGATACTATCTCATATGCACCCTGGATAGCATTTTTAGTCATCTCAGAATCTGATGAACTTTCATCTGGCAACAGTGAATACACCTCATGAGCTTTTCCTGTTACTTTGCTTTATAAAAACAGTGTCCAGTTCTCTGCCGGCCATTTCAGCTGCTTTGCAAGTTTTTCAAAAGTGACAGAAAATTCTGCCACATGCTCCTCATTGAACTTTAGAATGAACTGGGATAACTGTAAGAGCTCAGCACATGGTCCTGAGCTATGGGCAGCTCCCTCACTAGCTGTGCCTTCACTGGGTGTACTGGGTCTTCCTCTAGTTGTTTGAGCAATCTTAACTCCCTTTCCTCCTTCTCCTTCTGGAACAATCTTACTTTTTCCCTTTCTTGACACTCACTCTGTTCTTTCTCGATCTCTCTGGATTTCTAATTCTTGTCTCTTCTGTTCTAGTTTTACCTTAGCTAACATTACTCTATCTGTTAGTGATTCTAACTCTGCTTGAGTCTTCAGCTTCAAGTGAAAAATGATTGGCCACAAGTCTTAGAATTTTGGGTTTCCTAGCTTTTGGGCGGAGAGTAATCCCTAACTGTCCAGCTACATTACTCAACTTTTCAACAGAGAGGGATTCTAAGCTGTACTGAGTTACTTCTCTCTGTATGTAACTCCTTTTATGCCAATGTAACTCCTTTATTCAAAAAGGGAGGGAGACAGAAATTAGGAAAAATTATGAGGCCCATAGATAGGGCAGAGAAGAAGAAACTGTTCCCTTAGCAGAGGTGTCAATAACCGAGGGGCATTGATTTAAGGTAAGGGGCAAGTGGTTTCGAGGAGATTTGAGGGAAAAAATATTTCACGCGAATGGTGGGTGGAATCTGGAACACACTACCTGTAAAGATGGTGGAGGCAAGAACCCTCACAACATTTAAGAAGTATTTAGATGAGCACTTGAAATGCCATAGCATACAAGGTTACAGGCCAAGTGCTGGAAAAGGGGATTAGAATGGACAGGCTTGATGGCCAGCACAGACAGAGTGGGGCGAAGGGACTGTTTCTGTGCTGTAAAACTCTGTGCATCTATGACACTTCCAATTTCTCATTTGTTGTTGCGTTATCATCACTAGAACCGCCAGATTTCTGTTACAGCCAGGTGAGGAGGGGTCCCAGGCTCTCCTCTTGTCCTATCTTTTATTTCACTGCAGCGGGGTGTATTCCTTTTTAGCAGTGGACATGCTGACCACCTCAGTGAGCATTTTACCATTTACCGTTGTTGTGATCGTGAAAGAACCAATCAGACAGGTTTTCTTGAGTTTAAACAAGAGGTGAGTTTATTATACTTAACAATCTAAACTGAATCTAAATAAAATAATAAACATACACACATTGATGCACACACACACAGACCTGCAAATCACACAGAAATAAATTATAGAGTGAGAACTAAATTTCTATTCGGATTAGAGTCCAGAATAAATTAAAAATAAACCAAAATCTGTGAGATTGGGTAATTCTGTGGTCTGCGCCTTTGCCTCCCTTATTTATAAGTGTCATGTCATCAGCAAGAGTTTAAATTATGTTGTTTTACATATAAGTTTATGTCACTTGTATATTTATCTATATGTCAGGAAGAGCACTGGTTTTAATACTGACCCCTGAGAAACAGCACTGTATTCTCCCCCTCCCCCAGTCTGAACAATGTCTGTTCACCACTTCTCTCTGCTTTCTGTCCTTGAGTCAGTGCCATATCCACTCTATCACTCTCACATTAATCCATGTGTTTCATTTTTCATAACAAGTCTATGAAATGTCATTTGATCACAGGCCTTTTGATAGTCCAGATAGATAGCAGGAAACATACTATCCTCATCAACACTCACAGTTATGTCATCAACTAACTTGATCAAGATTATCAGACATGATTTTCCATTAACCTATCCGTACTGTTTATCATTTAATATCACATGTTTTTCCTAGAATGATATATTTTTGTAGTGGGTCATGGCCTCCAGAAATTACCAACCACCGACATTAGACTGACTGGTCAGTAGTTATCGGGTTTATCTAATGTCTCCTTATTTAAACAGCTTGTAACAGCTTTGTCATCACTCCCAGATCCAAAGACGATTGAAAGCTTCTGGCCAGTGCCTCTGCTATTTCCACATTCCTTCCCTCAACAAACCTCATATATCCCATCTGGACTGGGTAAATCTTCGACACTATTGTGTTGTAAATAGTGTTGGACTGAAAGGTGTTAACTGAACCTGTTTGTTCATTGACTGTAATTAACGTCAGTCTCCAAGGACCCGAATTGTGTCACTGGAGGGTTTCCCTCTTCTATTAATAACGGACTCCTTCCAATGTGCTGGCTCATAGTGTCAGTGGGAGCATCACCCCTGGCACTAACAGAGATCAGCGGCTCCAGAGAGTGAGAGAGGAGAGATCAGAATCTGAGAACAATAGATTGGAATATTACAACAATGGGTCAGAATCTGAGGACAATAGATTGGAATATTACAACACTGGGTCAGAATCTGAGGACAATAGATTGGAATGTTAAAACAATGGATCAGAATCTGGTAACAATAGATTGGAATGTTAAAACAATGGACAGCAAGAGTTTCTCCTATTGGTTTAGCCTCGTTACTGCAGATTATTTTTGGATAACATTAAATTTACGGATCCATTATGCTCTGAAGATGATTCAAACGATTTACTATCCCATCCTCGCTATTATTGGTGTCCCTGGTAAGTCTCTGTATCCAACTATTAGATCTATAAATCATATTTCACTGATTTAGTGTTCTTGTCATGTAAATCTTGGGAAGACTGAAGCCACAGTCTTCAGTCTCTGTCTCACATTCCACTCTGCATCCACTTTCCGCATTCCCCTCACTACCCAATGTCTGAGGCTGAGACAGACTGTTTGGAACCTCTTTGTTATATTTATATTCTGAGCTGAGTTCATTGCCATATTCCGCCTATCACCAACCCTACCTGCTATTACCTCTGTAATATCACCCATCATCACCTCTACCCATCTGCTAATAATCCCTCATCTGTGCCGTTGTTAAATCCACGCTTAACTATTCCAATTCTATCCTGGTCAGCCTCCCAGATATCAACCTGCATAAACAACAGCCCATCCAGAACTCTTCTGCCTATATCCTAACTCAGAACAAATCCCGATCGCCCATTACTTCTGTGCTTACTGATCGACATTGGCTCCCGGTCTGGCAGCACCTAAATTTTAATATTCTCATTCTTGTGTTTGAATCCCTCCATGGCCTCACCCCTCAAATTAGTCCCATTTCCCTTGCATTTCACATATTCTTGTCAATCTAATGCCTTCAAGTCTTTTTCCAATTCCCTTTTAGAAGTGAGCTGTTTTCACTCTATATCTTCCCCTGCTGTGATTTTCACTCTATGACGTTTCACTCTATGACGGCACTTTTGCCAACGCTATGGAAACCTGGAACTATAAAATGATGTGAACTGCACAGCCGGCCACTTCTAGTGTGGCCAGCACCGTGCCCAGAGCTGGGCAGGGAACTAGCCTGGGTATACTGTGCATGTGCTGTTAGTGTGAGGAAGGGTTTGAATTGACGTCAATCTGCCATTCCGACAGCTTTGATGTACGTATTTAAATCTTGATCTGTGCATGTCGACTGACCGCCTGTGTTAGTCACTCTTAGCTTAACATACATTCAGCAGCACGAAGGACCCCCACAGGTGTTATTTAAAAGGACCAGGAATCCAACTTACAGGTGAGGGGCTTGTGACTTACTTTTGTAGTTGTAAAGTTAGTGGAGCTGCTGTGGATGGTTTTCTGGAGGCTGTGTTGTAAGCTGCTGCAGACATTCAGGGAGGACAGAGGATTTGGTGAACCAACTCTGGACGAGGTATGGGGACTGTAGTTACAGTGTTTCTGGGTCTGTCACATGACCAACAAATGGAGCAGAGGCTGCAGAGAGGGGAAGCTCTGTAAAGATGGAGAGGAGGGGGCTCTGCCTTACCCACCCCGGTTTTGCAAGAGCACTTTTCCTACCTACACCTAACCCAGGAGCAGTGTGTGAGGTGACTCTGATTCAATAAGGATGTGGTCACAGAGCTGTGTCACCTCCTGTAACACGACCTGGAGCCTCACACCAGGGTGAGGACGGAGCTGTCAGTGGCTGTTAAGGTCACAGTTTCATTGAACGTCTATGTATCTGGATTTTTACAGGCAGGAGCATGAGACAAATCTAACGTAGGGATGTAGAAATCGATGTAGTCATAAAATAATTTCCGACATAAAAGGAGGCCATTTTACCCCTCCATGCCAGCTCAATCTGGAACAATCCAGTCATTCCCAGTCCCCCTCTCAATCCCCCTATCCCTGCAAGTTCATTTCCTTCAGGTGCCCATCCAGTTTCCTTTTGAAATCATTGATTGTCTTATCTTCCACCACCCTCCTGGGCAGTGAGTTCCATCTCATTGCAATTCACTGTGTAAAAAAGTTCTTTCTCATATTCCCCCTGTATCTCTTACCCAAAACCTTCCATCTGTGTCCCCTTGTCCGTGTTTCATCAGTAAATGGGAATAGTTTTTCCTTGTCTATCTTATCTACTTCTGTCATAATCGTGTAAACCTCTATCGAATCTCTCTCAATCTCCTTTACTCCAGGGAGAACAACTCCAGCTTATCCAAACTAACCTTGTAACATCGATAGCACAGAGAGATGGACATTTGCTCTGTTTGTAAACCCGTGCCATTCCTGCACTGTATGTGTTTGATGGGGACAGTGGAGAGGGAGATTTACTCTATATCTAACCCTGTTTATTTTTCTTCCCCTTTTCTATATCCCATATTGAGGGGGCCTTTATTCCTCAGGCCCGCTTTATATACATATTTAAATTTTTTAAATACCTTTATTTAAAACAGATAAATAAACCAAAATCTCAAATTAAAATGCCATTCGCGGCGTCGATGATGCACTCCAGTCCCTGTGGTGCCCACCGGTCACAGAAGGCCTCAAGCATACCAGCGGAAACTACATGCTCCTTCTCCAGGGACACCCGGGCGCGAGCGTAACCGCAGAAGAGGGGCTGGCAATCGGGGAGGACGGACTCCCCGACCACCCGCAGCCTGGACCTGTGAATTGCCACCTTTGCCAGGCCCAGGAGCAGACCGACGAGGAGATCCTCCTCCCGGCTTAAGCCCCTCCGCACCGGGTGCCCAAAGTGTCGAGGGAGCTTTACTCTGTATCTAACCCCCGTGTAGTATCTGTCCTGGGAGTGTTTGATGGGGACAGTGTTGAGGGAGCTTTACTCTGTATCTAACCCCCCGTGATGACCTGTCCTGGGAGCGTTTGATGGGGACAGTGTAGAGGAAGCTTTACTCTGTATCTAACCCCCGTGTTGTACCTGTCCTGGGAGTGTTTGATAGGGGACAGTGTCGAGGGAGCTTTACTCTGTATCTAAGCACCTTTTTTTTTTTCTAACCCCGTTTTTCTTTTCTCTTTTCCAAGGTGGCCTTTATACCCCAGGCACCTTTTATATATTTTATGTCGAGGGGGCCTTTTTTCTTCAGGCCACCTTTATATACACACTTATATTTTTAAAAATAACTTTATTAAAAACAGAAATAAACAAAAACTCAAATTAAAATGCCATTTTCGGCGTCGACAATGCACTCCAGTCCCTGCGGTGCCCACGGGCCATGGAAGGCCTCAAGCGTACCGGCGGACACCACATGCTCCTTCTCCAGGGACACCCGGGCGCGAACGTAACCGCGGAAGAGGGGCAGGTAATCGGGGAGGACGGACCCCCCGACGGCCCGCAACCTGGACCTGTGAATTGCCACCTTGGCCAGGCCCAGGAGCAGACTGACAAGGAGATCCTCCTCCCGGCCCAAGCCCCTCCGCACTGGGTGCCCAAAGATCAGGAGCGTGGGACTGAAGTGCAGCCAGAATTTGAGGAGCAGCCCCTTCAGATACTCAAATAGGGGCTGCAACCTCGCACTATCCGTATAAACATGGAACATGGACTCGTCCAGGCCGCAGAATGTACTGGCGGCCTGGGAGTCCATGAACCTACTTAAAAGTCTATTGCACGGGACTGCTCTGTGCAGCACCCTCCACCCCAGGTCCCTGATGTAAAGGGGGAAGACTCCCGCGTAGAGAGACGTCAATCGGGGATTCCCCTCGCTGCCAGATGGCAACGTGGACCGCCAGGGCTTGTCCGGCCGGCTGACGAGGGCGAGGAAGTGGAGAGTGTGCTTGAGCAGCCCGTACAGGAAACCCCTCCGCGCCGATTGGAATGGCACGGAGGGCATTTCCGAGAAGCGGCTCGGGTTGTGCGGGACCGGCTCCCGAGGAGGATTTCGGGGCCTGGGTCCGATGAGCAGTTCCGGCCGAGCGGGAGTCAGCTCCGCCGGGATCGCTCCGCACTCCCGAGCCCCCTCGCCACCCGCAGTGAGGAGCGTCCCGGACAGTCCCCGGAGTCGGCCGCCCGGACAGCCGAGGCGCTCTCCTCCGCCGGTGGGGGAGCGCCCTGACTGGAGGCGACCATGTTCCAGACACAGAATAGATCCCAGTAAAAGACAGGCAACTCCCTCAGAGAGGCGTGGCTAACGGACTCGACCGGGAGCTGCGTGTCGTCTTGAAGGCAGTGACACTGGCGGAAAAAATACGTCGCCAGCGCACACCATCTGGGAGGATGCTCGACGTACAGGTATATCTGCAGGGCTTGAAGGCGGAGAGTCGCAACCTGGGTGTGGACGCACACCAGCGACTGACCGCCCTCCTCAATCGAGAGACTCAGGACCGCGGCAGAGACCCAGTGTTTCCTCCTGCCCCAGAAGAAATCGACGAGTTTCTTCTGGATCTTGGTGGCAAATACAGGGGGCGGGGCCAGAGTGACCATCCGGTACTACAACATGGAGGCCACCAGTTGGTTTATGACCAACGCTCGGCCCCTGTAGGAAAGCACTCGGAGCAGTCCTGTCCAGCGCCCCAGCCGAGCGGTGACTTTCGCCTCCAACTGCTGCCAGTTTGCCGGCCAGGCTTCCTCAGCGGGGCTAAGGTGGACTCCCAGATAAAGGAGGTGCGTGGTGCTCCACGCAAAAGGTGTCATCTCCTCTGGCAGGGAGTCCACCCGCCACTGACCAACCAGGAGTCCGGAACATTTCTCCCAATTGATCCTCGCGGAGGACACAGCAGAAAAGGTTTGCTGGCAGTCACGCATCCTTCGCAAGTCAACGGGATCTGTGACCACGAGGAGCACGTCGTCGGCGGAAGCCGAGAGGACGACCCTATGGCCGGCTCACGCAGAGTCAATCCCGTCAACCTCCTGCAAATGCGGCCTGAGTCCAAAAGTGCGCAGAGTCCCGAAAAGGTTTTTGTGATCCACCCTGTCGAACTCCTTCTCCTGATCGAGGGAGAGAAAGGCGACCAACTGACCAGTCCTCTGGGAAAGATGGATCAGGTCCCAGAACAGGTGGATGTTGTCCTGGATGGACCGGCCAGGGACCGTGTAGGACAGGTCGGGTTGGATCATGTGGGCCAGCACGGAGCCCAGGCGGGTAGACATAGCCCGGGCAAAGATATTATAATCCGTACTGAGGAGGGAGACCGGACGCCTGTTTTTAAGCAGGCGGAGATCGCCCCTCTTCGGCAGCAGGACGACGACCGCCGGGGCATCTCCCCGGTCGCCAGGCTTTCCCCCAGGACCCGCGCATAATCGTCCCCCAGGATGTCCCAGAACGCCCTGAGGAACTCCACGGTCAACACATCCAACCTTGGGGATTTGCCCCTCGAGAGCTGGTGGTGGGCGCCGGTCAGCTCTGCTAAAGTGAGCGGAGCCTCCAATACTTCGGCGCCCTCCAGGCTGACTTGCGGCTGGTCCTCCCACAAAACTCTGCGTGCATCCTCGCTGGATGGATCCGGAGAGAACAACGCACTGCAATAAGTACAGTCCAGGAGGCCCATTCTCTCTCGATCCGTGATGGAGGATCCGCCGTCGGCCAGCAGCTCGACGAGCTGCTTACGCACCCCCGCCATTTTTCCAGCGAATAGAAGAAGGGTGAGGCGCGGTTCAAATCTTCCAGAATCTGGATCCGCGACCTCACGTATGCACCTCGGGACCCTATGAGCTGCAGGTCCCTCAGCGCGCCCTACTTCTCTTTGTACGCCTGCCACAGGGCCAGGTCCATGATGGCATGACCGAGGCGGGATTCCAAGTCGAGCACCTCCCTCTCAAGGCGCCCGATCTCGGCTTCCCGCCTCTTGGTCGACCCCTTCGCGTACTCCTGACAGAAGACGCGGATGTGAGTCTTACCCACATCCCACCATAGCCTCAAGGAGGGGAAGCCCCCCTGCTTCCTTCTCCAGTCGGCCCAGAATCGACAGAACGAGTCCCGGAACCGCTCGTCCTCCAGCAGCCAGTTGTTAATGTGCCAGTACGCGGATCCCGCCAGCGTGCGGAGCGGAAAGAACTCTGCCCACACCAGGTGGTGGAGCATGGCACCAGCCACCTGGAGGCCGCCGAGCCGCGTGAGACGTACGCCTGCGAAAAGTAGAGGCGGTCGTTTCGCGACCCTCCTCCTCCAGACCGCCATGTGAAGGCGCTGGAGTCGGGATGCAGATTCTGCCAGACGTCCACCAAGTTAAGGGAGCTGATCAGTCCCCTCAACTTCTCCACCGACGCTTGGCCGTGCTGGGGACTGAAGCGATCCCCCACCTCGAGGGTGCAGTTAAAATCCCACCCCCTCCCCCCCCGAGGATGATGCACTCGCTGCTATCGATGGAGCTCAAGAGAGCAGACACTTCTTCAAAGAGGCGCGCTTGCAACGCGCTGGGCCTGGGCGCGTACACGTTCACAAAGTGGAGCAGCACGGTCCCCAGGCGAACGGCGTGGTGGAGCAAGCAGCCTGGCACTTGCTCCTTGACCCCCAAGATCTCCGGCTGAAAAGTCGGGGCCAACAAGATAGCCACCACATTAGAAATAGGGGTGAGGTGACTCATGTAGAACCCACCCTGCCACTCCAGGAGCCAGGTGGCTTCGTCTCCCAGAACGGTGTGGGATTCCTGCGGAAAGCTCACCGCGTATCTCCCTTCCCTGAGGACTGAGAGATTGGCAAATCTGCGGTGAGACCCACTGCTGCCGTTGATGTTGAGGCTGGCTATGGTTATCTTCATGTCAAAGGTACTTAAAACCCGTCACCAACACCTCACTGTGAGTAGGGAGTGGAAGTGCACCTGGCCCTCCACTCCCCCAGCAACCCATTGAGGAACACATTAAAACGGCGCCTCTCAACCAGTTTCACGCCCGAATGCTTGCCCGCTTTCTTCAGGGCGGCACGGACCGACTGTATGATCAGCGCCAGATTCGACCAACGACCGAGGGCCAGCTGAAATTTATTGCAGCAACCCCTGCAAACCGCGAGGAAATCCCGGAGTTCCACCGTGGGGATGAGAGGAGATTCAGTGGGAGGCACGAGAGACTCCACCACCTCACTGGAGATGGAATCAAGATCATCCTCCGTGCCCCACACCGAATCCCCATCCTCCTCCGGGTCATCACCGCCACTGGCCGACACACCCACCACACACTGTGGGGCGGACGTCCCGGCAGCGCCAGCTGATCCCGCTTCCATCAGGATCCCACCCCCAGGATCGATGGCGGAGGAGTCCTCTCTTTGTTCTATTGTGAAACTGGAGCCTGTGGGCGCCAGCAGTTCAGGACCCCCCCTCACCTCCATCCCCAGGCCAATGAGTGGTCCAGGGGAGACAGGCGTTCCCGACTCCAGAAATCCAGCCGGAGCCGAGACCTGAGGAGGCGGAGGGAGGAGGCCATCTCCCCCTCCGCCAGCACCCACTGGCCCAGCAGATGGGGCAGCGTTCTCGGTTACAACCGGGTCGGGTGTATCCTGGTTGGTGGTGGACTCCAGCTGGGAGGGCCGACACTTTGAGGCCCCGCCCTCCCCTTTACTCAGGGCACACGACCCAGTGGCAGTGGCAGAATGGGTGGCGTCCCCAGGCTCCTCCATCACAAGCACGGCTCCACTGGCTTCCCCTGGAGGGGTCACATGTACAGGTGTCTCCCCCTCCACTCCATCCTGAGGAATAGGGATCTTCTGCCCAGACTTTGTGGCCTTGGTGGTGGCGTTAGGGGAAACCTGGGGACCCGAAACCGGAGGCAGCTCACCTTCAACAGATGGGCCCTGCGCCTCAGGGCCCCTTGTCACCTCTGTGGAAGGCTGCCTTCTCCTCTTTTTCCCAGTTGGGTGCGGAGGCTCAGAGACCTCCATATTATCAGAGGCCTCCACCTCTGCACTCACCTTTTTTTTATTCACCCTGGGCCTGAGCCCAGCCCTGGGGCAAGTTGACTCCCCGAGATCGGGCTTTGTGCTGAGCTCAGACTCGGGTAGTGTCTCTGTGTCCAGGAGACGCGCCTCTCGATGTTGATTTCTCCTCCGCGCCTTCCTTCCACTTGGACGGTCACCCCCTCCCTGCCGGAGGCCGTGAAAACCACAGCCTCCGGTACCGACTGTATGGTATCTGGTAGAGGAGTAGGGGGGTGGGAGGAGGTGCAGCGGTGCCACCCTGGGCCGCCGATTTGGAGTTGGCAGGAGGGAGGTTGGGGCAGCTCTTACGAACATGGCCCACCCCCTTACAGACATGGCACCGCACCCCGTCCAAGGTCCAGAAGAAGCGGTAGGCCATCCCCTGGAACTCTACATTAAAGTGGCCCTCTGTAACCTCCTCCCACGCCAGCTGCATGAATAACTGGCGGCGGAAGGAGCACACGTTTCAGAGGCTGTTCTCCCGAAGACCGAGCAGGACTGGGATGAGCCCCGTCTTTACCTGCCCCAGACGGTGCAGGTGGGGAAGGAGGAGCTCACCAGGAATGAAGGGCGGGACATTAGATAGAGTGACCCTTTACACAGTGGCCTCCAGGTGGTCCACTGGCAGGAAGGTCCGCCCACGGTGAGCCCCTTGCTCAGAGCCAGGGACACCGCCCGCTCGGTCTTCAGGAATAACACTGCTTTCCCGTACATTTTAGAGGCTGCAACAATGGCCGAAGGGCCGACAACCTCGGCCATTGCTTTCACACATGCCTCTATAGTCATGTTCGGGTGGATGTAGCTATTGACCCCATGTTTCGATGTTAATAAAGCAACCGGCGAAGGGGCAACAGGTGCAGCTGCAGCAGCCGCAGCAGCATATGTACGGGAAGGCCGCGCCACCGGCGAAGGAGGGCTTGCCATGGGGTCTAAGAGCCACGTCCACCCCCAAGAAACAAAGCAAATTTACAATTGAAACAATAAACAAACAAACTGTAAACAAAGTGGAGTGGGAGTTGAGGAGGATAGGGGAAGTAAGGTAAAAGAAAATGGGAGGACAGATAACTGAGGCGACTGAGTGGAGAAAGGGAGAGAAAGGCTGACAGGGATGTTGATCCAACTGCCAGTTGGAGCACCTTTGTAACAATTAGTCCAAAACTGTTTGTTGTCTTCTAGTTGGGGGAGGCTTCTTCGCCCGGTATGGCTGAAGCCGCCCGGTACTCTCCGCTTCTGCTTTTAACACAAATTCTTCCCCAGGCAACTCCAGCTGTCCCGAGCAGGTAATTGGGGTGGGAACAGAGCTCCCTGTGTGCAAGCACCAATACAAATACAGGGGCCCCCTACTGGATTTGGCAGCCCCGCCCAAGTCTTCCGGCCTCTTCTCCCTCCCCCCAAACAGTCCAAACTTAAGTTCCAGAGATGTAGAGGAAAGGATAGCAAAGATGATTCTCGACAGGAGCGAGAGTAACAGGGTAGTTGTTATGGGGGACTTTAACTTTCCAAATATTGACTGGAAATACTGTAGTTCGAGTACATTAGATAGGTCAGTTTTTGTCCAGTGTGTGCAGGAGGGTTTTCTGACACAGTATGCAGACAGGCCAACCAGGGGGGATGCCACATTGGATTTGGTACTGGGTAATGAACCCGGCCAGGTGTTAGATTTAGATGTAGGTGAGCACTTTGGTGATAGTGATCACAATTCGGTTAGGTTTACCTTAGCGATGGGCAGGGACAGGTATATACCGCAGGGCAAGACTTATAGCTGGGGGAAAGAAAATTATGATGCGATTAGGCAAGATTTAGGATGCGTAGGATGGGGAAGGAAACTGCAGGGGATGGGCACAATAGAAATGTGGAGCTTATTCAAGGAGCAGCGACTGCGTGTCCTTGATAAGTATGTACCTGTGAGGCAGGGAGGAAGTTGTCGAGCGAGGGAGCCGTGGTTTACTAAAGAAGTTGAAGCGCTTGTCAAGAGGAAGAAGAAGGCTCATGTTAGGATGAGACGTGAAGGCTCAGTTAGGGCACTTGAGCGTTACAAGCTAGCCAGGAAAGATCTAAAGGGAGAGCTATGAAGAGCGAGGAGAGGACACGAGAAGCCATTGGCGGATAGGATCAAGGAAAACCCTCAGGCTTTCTATAGGTATATCAGGAATAAAAGAATGACTAGAGTTAGATTAGGGACAATCAAGGATAGTAGTGGGAAGTTGTGTGTGGAATCAGAGGAGATAGGGGAAGCGTTAAATGAATATTTTTCGTCAGTATTTACAATAGAGAATGAAAATGTTGTCCAGGAGAATACTGAGATACAGACTACTAGGCTCGATGGGATTGAGGTTCACAAGGAGGAGGTGTTAGCAATTTTGGAAAGTGTGAAAATAGATAAGTCCCCTGGGCCAGATGGGATTTATCCGAGGATTCTCTGGGAAGCCAGAGAGGAGATTGCAGAGCCTTTGTCCTTGATCTTTATGTCGTCATTGTCGACAGGAATAGTGCCGGAAGACTGGAGGATAGCAAATGTGCCCTTGTTCAAGAAGGGGAGTAGAGACAGCGCTGGTAATTTTAGACCTGTGAGCCTTACTTCGGTTGTGGGTAAAACGTTGGAAAAGGTTATAAGAGACAGGATTTATAATCATCTTGAAAATAATAAGTTCATTAGCGATAGTCAGCACGGTTTTGTGAAGTGTAGGTCGTGCCTCACAAACCTTATTGAGTTTTTCGAGAAGGTGACCAAACAGGTGGATGAGGGTAAAGCCGTGGATGTGGTGTATATGGATTTCAGTAAGGCGTTTGATAAGGTTCCCCACGGTAGGCTATTGCAGAAAATACAGAAGTATGGGATTGAAGGTGATTTAGAGCCTTGGATCAGAAATTGGCTAGCTGAAAGAAGACAGAGGGTGGTGGTTGAATGCAAATGTTCATCCTGGAGTTTAGTTACTAATGGTGTACCGCAAGGATCTGTTTTGGGGCCACTGCTGTTTGTCATTTTTATAAATGACCTGGATGAGGGTGTAGAAGGGTGGGTTAGTAAATTTGCGGATGACACGTTGGTCGGTGGAGTTGTGGATAGTGCCGAAGGATGTTGTAGGTTACAGAGGGACATAGATAGGCTGCAGAGCTGGGCTGAAAGATGGCAAATGGAGTTTAATGCTGAAAAGTGTGAGGTGATTCACTTTGGAAGGAGTAACAGGAATGCAGAGTACTGGGCTAATGGGAAGATTCTTGGTAGTGTAGATGAGCAGAGAGATCTTGGTGTCCAGGTACATAAATCCCTGAAGGTTGGCACCCAGGTTAATAGGGCTGTTAAGAAGGCATATGGTGTGTTAGCTTTTATTATTAGGGGGATCGAGTTTCGGAGCCACGAGGTCATGCTGCACCTGTACAAAACTCTGGTGCGGCCGCACCTGGAGTATTGCGTGCAGTTCTGGTCACCACATTATAGGAAGGATGTGGAAGCTTTGGAAAGGGTGCAGAGGAGGTTTACTAGAATGTTGCCTGGTATGAAGGGAAGGTCTTACGAGGAAAGGCTGGGGGACTTGAGGTTGTTTTTGTTAGAGAGAAGGAGGAGGAGAGGTGACTAATAGAGACATATAAGATAATCAGAGGGTTAGATAGGTTGGATAGTGAGAGTCTTTTGCCCCGGATGGTGATGACAATCACGAGGGGACATAGCTTTAAGTTGAGGGGTGATAGATATAGGACAAATGTTAGAGGTAGTTTGTTTACTCAGAGAGTAGAAGAGGCGTGGAACGCCCTGCCTGCAACAGTAGTGGACACGCCAACTTTAAGGGCATTTAAGTGGTCATTGGAAAGACATATGGATGAAAATGGAATAGTGTAGGTCAGATGGTTTCACAGGTCGGCGCAACATCGAGGGCCGAAGGTTCTGTACTGCGCTGTAATGTTCTATGTTCGATGTTCTACCTCTCTCCACTTTCTCCAGTCTCCACTCTGCAGTTGCTGCAGCACAGGTGCAGCTGCTCCCCCTGATTGCTGGCAGGAAGTGCTTCAAATTGCCCAGCCAATCCCAGTGTTGTACCTCTTCTGGGAGTATTTGATGGGGACAGTGTAGAGAAAGATTTACTCTGTATCTAACCCCATTTTTTTCCTCTTTTTTCCTTTCTTTCCCCCGTTTTTTAAACTTGTGTTGAACTGAACAGTTTAGAGGCAGCTTGAATCTGTATCGAAGCCGTGCTGCCCCTGCATAAACTTCAGCACAAATAAAATTCCTTTCCAAACTCGCACCAAGTTAAAGGCCTGCTCAAGTCACAAACAAAAACCCGACCTGAATCCGACGGAGCCATATGGGACCCGAGCCCGACCCGGCCCAGGTCCCTCCATTTTCCCCCGAGACCGACCCGACCCGACCCAAGCCCAAAGGTCGAGTTCAGAAGAATAGCCCGACACATGTCATCGGGTCCCATCGGGTTCGGGTCGGGTAACAGGCCTTTCCACCAAGTCCCGTTGATCCATCACTACTATGCTCACTGGCTTACGTTGGTTCCTGGTCCAGTAATGCCTCGATTTTAAAATTCTCATCCTAGCTTTCTGACCCAACTCATTCCGAACTACTCAGAAATGAAACTGCCTCCTCAAAATACTAAATGTTGGTTTGTTTGAGGGAACACCTTCACATCACGGACTGCTGTGGTTCAGGATGAAGGCCCACCATTTTCTCATGGCAACCAGGGATGGGGAAGTAATGCTGGCCTTCCTTGTCAGTATCACCCATATCCTGAGAACGGATAGACAGGAAATAAAATAGGAATAAAAGCAATGAATTTGTAATTGACGGATTGAAACCAGGCGAGGTCTGTGATCAGAGTGAGACGTCATAACCGAATAAACAAATTGTCAACACAATTTATCTCACCAGCCCCTTGTGTTTGTCTTTCTGCTGTTGTCTTCATCAGAAAACAAGTAACAATTAATCTCGGGATTAAAAACTGCTGAATGTCAATTGTACACATGAGATACGTACTCAATGGATTCTGTTATCAGACAGTCAGAGAATTACACAGCACAGGAGGAGACTATTTAACAAATCGTACCAGTTCCAGCTCTTTGAAGGAGATTTCCAATGATTCCTCTCCCCTGTTCTTTTCTCCCAGTCCAGTAAATCACCCTGTTAGTATTGATCCAATTCCCGACTGAAAGTTTCTGTTAAATCTGCTTCCACAACCCTTTCAGGAAGTGAATTCCAAATCATAAACACTCGCTGTGTAAAGAAAAGAAAATCTCCTCATCTCTCCTCTGTTTGTTTGTTAATCAACATTAAACTGGTTACTGACCCTTCATCCAGTGAAACCAGATTCTCCTTATTTATTCGAGAAACACACATCATCATTTTCAGCCCCTCGATTAAATCTCCCTTTTATCTTCTCTGCTCTAAGGAGAACAATCCCAGCTTCTCTCCACATAACTGAAGTCCCTCATCCCTGTTAACATTCTAGTATATCACCGAGCACCATCTCCAAGGCCTTGGAATCCTTCATAAAGTGTGGTGTCCAGAATGGGACACAATATTCCAGCTGAGGCTTAAACAGTCATTTATCTGGTCTTCGCAGAATGTTCTTGTGCTGTTATTTTTTAATTCTTTGCTTCTAGTTCTAAAGCTAACGATCCCCTATGCCTTTTTAAATCCTTCTCCACTTGTCCAGCCACCATCGAAGATGCCTATCGGGGGCAGGCTGCAGTGACCGGGCCTCTGGCACGGGGTCCTGCACTGTGGCTCAGAAGGGAAGGAGGGAGAATGGGAGAGCACTAGTCATCGGGGACTCGATGGTGAGGAGTACGGACAGGCGGTTCTGTGGGCGCAGGCGAGACGCACGGATGGTTTGTTGCCTCCCTGGTGCCAGGGTCCGTGATGTTTGTGATCGCGTCTTCAGGATCCTTAAAGGGGAGGGGGAGCAGCCAGAGGTCGTGGTGCACATTGGCACCAACGACGTAGGAAGGAAGGGTGGCACAGATGTTAGAAGTGAGTTTAGGGAGTTAGGCTGGAAGCTGAAAGCTCGGACGGACAGAGTTGTTATCTCTGGTTTGTTGCCGGCGCCACGTGATAGTGAGGCTAGGAATAGGGAGAGAGCACAGCTGAACACGTGGCTGCAGGAATGGTGTAGGAGGGAGGGCTTCCAGTTCTTGGATAATTGGACTGCATTCTGGGGAAGATGGGACCTGTTCAAACAGGACGGGCTGCATCTGAACCAGAGGGGCACCAATATCCTGGGAGGGAGGTTTGCTAGTACTGTTCGGGAGGGTTTAAACTAGTTTGGGAGGGGGATGGGAACCGGACTTGTAATCCAGGGACCAGTGGGTCCACTCAGAAAGACAAAGAGTGTAGTGAGGTATTGGGGAAGGTAGCACTGTCACAGAGGACAGATGGGCACGGAGAAGGGTTAAAGTGCGTATACTTCAACGCAAGAAGCATCAGGAATAAGGTGAGTGAATTGAAGGCGTGGATGGGCACTTGGGACTACGATGTTGTGGCCATCACTGAAACGTGGATAGGTGAGGGGGAGGAATGGTTTTTGGAGGTACCTGGTTATAGATGTTTTCATAAGATTAGGAATGGTGGTAAAAGAGGTGGGGGGGTGGCATTGTTAGTTAGAAATAGTGTAACAACTGCTGAAAGAATTTTCGAGGAGGATCTGCCGACTGAGGCACTGTGGGTTGAGGTCAGGAACAGGAAAGGAGCAGTCACCTTGATGGGAGTTTTCTATAGGCCCCCCAATAGCAGCAGGGAGGTGGAAGAGCAGATTGGGAAACAGATTTTGGAAAGGAGCAGAAGTCACAGGGTAGTAATTATGGGGGATTTCAACTTCCCAAATATTGATTGGCAACTCTTTAGATCGAATAGTTTGGATGGGGTAGTGTTTGTGCAGTATGTCCAGGAAGCTTTTCTGACTCAGTATGTAGACTGCCCGACCAGAGGGGAGGCAATATTGGATTTGGTACTAGGTAATGAACCAGGGCAAGTGATAGAGCTGTTGGTGGGCGAGCACTTTGGAGATAGTGATCACAATTCTGTAGCATTCACTGTGGTAATGGAGAAGGATAGGTATGTGCAACAGTGCAAGGTTTACAATTGGGGGAAGGGTAGATATGATGCTGTCAGGCAGGAACTGAGGAGCATAAGTTGGGAGCATATGCTGGCAGGGAAGGGCACGGTCGAAATGTGGAACTTTTTCAAGGAGCAGATAGTAGGGGCCATTGATAAGCATGTCCCTGTCAGACAGGGAAGGGATGGTCATGTGAGGGAACCGTGGTTGACAAGAGAGGTTGAGAGTCTTGTTAGGAAGAAGAAGGATGCGTATATAAAGTTGAGGAAAAAGGGCACAGGCATAGCTCTGGAGGGATACAAGATGGCCAGGAAGGATCTGAAGAAAGGGATTAGGAGAGCTAAGAGAGGGCATGAAAAATGCTTGGCGGGTAGGATAAAAGAAAACCCCAAGGCCTTTTACGCGTATGTCAGAAATATGAGGATGACTAGGGGGACCATAGGTCCGGTCAAGGACAATAGCGGGAGACTGTGTGTTGAGCCGGAAGAGATAAGTGAGGTTTTGAATGAGTACTTCTCTTCGGTATTTACGAATGAGAAGGGGTGTATTACTGAAGAGGACGGTGTGAAACAGACTGCTAAGCTCGAGGAAGTGCTCGTTAGGAGGGAAGATGTGTTGGGGTTTTTGAATAACTTGAAGATAGACAAGTCTCCCGGGCCTGACGGGGTATATCCAAGGATGTTATGGGAAGCAAGGGATGAAATTGCAGAGCCGCTGGCAATGATCTTTTCATCTTCTCTGCTGACGGGGGTGGTACCAGGTGATTGGAGGGTGGCAAATGTTGTGCCCCTGTTCAAGAAAGGGAATAGGAACAACCCTGGGAATTACAGGCCAGTTAGTCTTACTTCGGTGGTAGGCAAGTTGATGGAAAAGGTGCTGAGGGATAGGATTTATGAGCATCTGGAAAGACACTGCTTGATTCGGGACAGTCAGCACGGTTTTGTGAGGGGTAGGTCTTGCCTCACAAGCCTGATTGAATTCTTTGAGCAGGTGACCAAGCAAGTGGATGAGGGTAAACCAGTGGATGTGGTGTACATGGATTTTAGTAAGGCATTTGATAAGGTCCCCCATGGTAGACTTATGGAGAAAGTCAGGAGGCATGGGATAGTGGGGAATGTGGCCAGTTGGATTAAGAATTGGCTAACTGATAGAAGGCAGAGAGTGGTCTTAGATGGTAAATACTCAGCCTGGAGCCCAGTTACCAGTGGCGTGCCACAGGGATCAGTTCTGGGTCCTCTCCTGTTTGTGATTTTTGTTAACGACTTGGATGAGGAAGTCGAAGGGTGGGTCAGTAAATTTGCAGATGATACAAAGGTTGGTGGAGTTGTGGATACCGAGGAGGGCTATTGTCGTCTGCAAAGGGACTTGGATAGGTTGCAGTGCTGGGCTGAAAAGTGGCAGATGGAGTTTAACCCTGAAAAGTGTGAGGTCGTCCATTTTGGAAGGACAAACATGAATGCAAAATACTGGGTTAACGGTAGGGTTCTTGGGCATGTGGAGGAGCAGAGAGACCTTGGGGTCTATGTGCATAGATCATTGAAAGTTGCAACTCAAGTGGATAGGGCTGTGAAGAAGGCATATGGGGTGTTAGCGTTCATTAGCAGAGGGATTGAATTTAAGAGCCGTGAGGTGATGATGCAGCTGTACAGGACCTTGGTAAGGCCTCATTTGGAGTACTGTGTGCAGTTCTGGTCGCCTCATTTTAGGAAGGATGTGGAAGCCTTGGAGAGGGTGCAGAGGAGATTTACCAGGATGTTGCCTGGAATGGAGAATAAGTCTTACGAGGAAAGGCTGAACATTCTAGGCCTCTTCTCATTAGAAAGGAGAAGGATGAGGGGTGACATGATAGAGGTTTATAAGATGATCAGGGGAATAGATAGGGTAGACAGTCAGAAACTTTTTCCCCGGGTGGAGCAAAGCGTTACAAGGGGTCATAAATTTAAGGTGAAGGGTGGGAGATATAAGGGGGATGTCAGGGGAAGGTTCTTTACCCAGAGAGTGGTCGAGGCATGGAATGCCTTGCCCGGGGAAGTTGTTGAGTCAGAAACTTTAGGGACTTTCAAAAGGCTTTTGGATAGGTATATGGATAAAGGAGAATGATGGGGTATAGATTAAATTGTCCTTGACAGAGGACAAAGGATCGGCACAACATTGTGGGCCGAAGGGCCTGTTCTGTGCTGTATGTTCTATGTTCTATGTTCTATACACACCCAGTCTCTGTGCTCCTGTACCATCTATTAAATGGTGCAGTTCAGTTTCTATTCACTCCCCTTATTATCCCTGCCAAAATAACCACTTGCCCAATTCTATGTGTTAGATTTCAGTCACCTTGTGTATTCTCATGTCACCACCAGACTGTCCATGTCCTCCTTAATACTGCTACTATCTACCACACTAATGACAGCATTTATGATTTACATGTCATCTGCAAGAGTTGAAATTATGTTTTTGTTTTACTCTAAGTCTATGTCATTTATATATTTATCTATATGTCAGGACGAGCACTCGTTTATCTAATCTCTCCTTTTCAAAAGAGGATGTAACATTTACAACACTTCAGGCCAGTGCCTTTGCTATTTCCACCATTCCTTCCTTCAGCAACCCTCACACATCCCATCCAGACCAGCTAAATGTTCCATTTTATTGTGGTACAAAAGTATTGGATTGAAAGGGGTTAACTCAACCTGTTTGTTCAGTGACTGTAATTAATGTCAGTCTCTTTGGACACTAATTGTGTCACTGGAGGGTTCCCCTCTGCTATTAATAAGGGTCTTCATTTAATGTCTTACCCATAGTGTCAGCTGCAGCATCAAACCCGGCACTAACAGGGATCAGTGGCTCCAGAGAGAGGGAGAGGATAGATCAGAATCTGTGAGCAGTAGATTGGAACGTTACAACAATGGGTCAGAATCTGAGAACATTAGACTGGAATGTTACAACAATGGGTCAGAATCTGAGAACAATAGATTGGAATGTTACAACAATGGGTCAGAATCTGAGAACAATAGATTGGAATGTTCCAGCAATGGACAGCAGGAGTTTCTCCTTTTGGTTTGGTTTAGTTACTGCAGATTATACTTGGCTAACATTAGTTCGGCGGATCTGTTATGCACTGAAGATGATTCAAACAATTTACTATCCCAGCCTCGCTATTATTGCTGTCCCCGGTAAGTCCCTGTATCCAACTAATGGATTCATAAACCATATTTCACTGAATTAGTGTTCTTGTCATTTAAATCGTGAGAAGACTGAATCCATTGTCTTCACTTTCTGTCACAAACTTTATTCCCTCTCCACGATCTGCAATCCCCTCACTGAGGCTGAACCAGGAAGTTTACAGCCTCTGGTATCTTTAATGCTGAGCTCAGTTCACCCCCATATTAACTCCATCTCCAACCCTTCATATTGTTACAGCCAGGTAGGAGGGGTCACAGTCCTTCCTCTTAATTGACCGCAATAGTGTTTGGTCTTTTTTTAACCGTGAATGTATTTACCATTTTTGTGATGTTTTACTTTTTACCTTTGGTGTGATAGTGAAGGAACCAATCGGAAAGGTTTTCTTGCGTTTAAACATGAAAGAGGTGAGTTTAATACACTTAACATCTAAACCCGATCAAAATAAAATAATAAAAATGTTATTTATACAGTTATGCTGCCACTGACACAAGAATCTCACGTACACAAATATATTACAGAATGAGAAGTAAAATCATGGCTGGATTAGAGTCCAGAATAAATCAAAACATAATATGCAGTCTGTGAGGTTTGATAATTCCCTGATCTTCCGGCTGAAGTTGTACGCTTGAAGTCTTTGACTGGTCGAGGTGCCCATTGTGGCTGATCCACATGGCTCAGGATTTTCTTGAAGGCAGACTGGTAGGTGGCCTTTTTCCCCTGGTGCCTCAGTCTGTAGCAATCTGTAGGTTTGGAGGGTCCACAGTCGCAAATAGTTTTCAAACTTGTGATGTCATCTGGAGAGAGACAGAAAGAGAACGGGGCTTGGGGTTGGTTGGGAGGGGGCGCGGGTGCGGTGGTGCTAGGGGAGGGGGGAAGGAAACCAACCTTCTGCTTCTTCCATTTTGAATCACTGGCTTGTCTGTCTTTGTCCAGGGAAAACTCCCAGCTTTCACAGAAATGGTCAGACGATCTCATGGCTGCCTCAATATATTTTCTGGAGCCTTCTAATGAGATTCAAGGTGAGGAATTTCCATCTCCCCAGGGCTCAGGATGCCATTATTTACACTTGGAGTAGTTTACGCTTTCAATAGTCAGTGTGTCAGGATGTCCTTGAATTCCATGCTAATGAATGCAATCTTAGCAAATTCAGTCTCAAGAGCAAGCCATTATTTTGGGTCCAGGCTCATCAGACATGTCCTCATGTTGGAGACGTTGGGAAATGAAAAGGTGCTTCAGATACAAATTGCAGTGGCCATCTTGGCTGCCAGTTTTTTGCAGGATTTTTTCCATTAAAACTTTAATGTAAGTTTCCAACTGATGAATTAAAATTCCACATTGGCATATTGTGTTTCCTTGACACGAATAACACCTCTGTAATATCTGCCTCAGCCTACCAGCTGCGTAAACCCTCATCGTATCTTTGTTAAATCCACACTTGACTCTTCAAATTATATCCTGGCCGCCCTCCAGTTATAAATCTCCATAAACCACAGCCCATCCAGAACTCTGCTGCCTATATCTATCTCTCACCAAATACCGATCACACATCACCCCTGTGCTCACTGATCAACAGTGCCTTTCGGTCTGGCAGCACCTTAATTTTAATATTCTCAGCCTTGTGTTTGAATCCCTTCGTGTCCTCACCTGTCCAATTAATCCCATTCCCCTGTCCATTCACCATAGTCTTGTAAATCAGCCTTTGAGTCTGCTACCAATTCCATTTTTAAAGTGAGTTGCTTTCCCTCTCTATCTCCACCAGCTGTGGGTTTCACTCTGCGGTCCCACCGGTGCCATCATTACAGAAACCTAGATCCATAAAATGATGTGAACTGACAGCTGGTCACTTTTAGTGTGGTCAGCACAGTGTCCCATGTTGGGCAGGGATCTAGCCTGGGTGCCATGTATGTGTTGTTAGTGTGAGGAGGGGCTTGTACTGATGTCAATCAGCCATTTTTGCAGCACTGATGTACGATTTTGAAACTTGGTCTGTGCATGTCCACTGACCACCTGTGTAAGTCACTCTCAGCAGAGCATAGATTCACCAGCATGAGGAACCCCCACCCGAACTTCCCCCACTGACACCCCCGAAAGTTATTTCAAAGGATCAGGCATCCAACTTACAGGTGAGGGCCTTTTGACTTACTTCTGCCATTGTAAAGTTAGTGGAGGTTCTGTGGATAGTTTTCTGGAGGTTGTGTTGTGAGCTGCTGCAGACATTCAGGGAGGGCAGAGGATTTGGTGACCCAACTCTGGACGAGGTATGGGGACTGTAGTTACAGTGTCTCTGGGTCTGAAACATGACCAACAAATGGAGCAGAGGCTGCAGAGAGGGGAGTCTCCGTAAAGAGGGAGGAGGAGGGGGCTCTGGCCTTCCAACCCGTTTTTCCCAAGAGCATTTTTCCTACCTACATCTAATCCAGGAGCAGTGTGTGAGGTGACTCTGATTCAATAAGGAGGTGGTCACAGAGCTGTGTCACCTCCTGTAACACGACCTGGAGCCTCACACCAGGGTGAGGACGGAGCTGTCAGTGGCTGTTAAAGTCACAGTTTCATTGATCTTCACTGCATCCGGATCTTTCCCCAGGCAGGAGTGGGCGGCATATCCAACAGAGTCACAGAGAGTCATCGAGTCATTTACGACACAGGAGGAGACCAGACGGACTCTCCATGAGTCTCTCTGTGTAACAATCCAGTCGGTCCCATTCCCCCACTCAATCCTCATATCCCTGCAAGTTCATTTCCTTCAGGTGCCCATCCAATTTCCTTTTGAAATCATTGATTGTCGTGGCCATCACCCTCATGGGCAGTGAGTTCCAGCTCATTACCATCCACTGTGTAAAAAAGTTCTTCCTCATATTCCCCCTGCATCTCTTACCCAAAACCTTCCATCTGTGTCCCCTATTCCGTGTCTCATCAGTTAATGGGAACAGTTTTTCCTTGTCTATCTTACCTAAGCCTATCATAATCTTGTACACTTCTTTCAAATCTCTCTCAATCTCCTTTACTCCAGGGAGAGCAACTCCATCTTCTCCAAACTAACCTTGTAACTAAAACACCCCAATCCCTGGAAGCATTCTTGTATTCTAGTAGAATCATATAAAGTTAAGGCACAGAAATCGGCCACTTGGCCCATCTTGTCTGCGCCAGCCAGAAAATGATCCACCTATTCTAATCCCACCTTCCAGCATTTGGTGCGTAGAGCTGCAGATTACAGCACTTAAGGTGCATATCCAGACTATTTTTGAATGAGTTGAGGGTTTCTGACTCAACTATCCTTTCAGGTAGTGAATTGCAGACCCAGCACCACCCTCATCTCCCCTCTGATCTTTCTACCAATCACTTTAACTCTATTCCCCCTCTTCGATGTTATGGTGAATAGAGTCTTCACCTTCTCTCTATCCAGGCCCGTTATAATATTGTACATTTCAATCAGATCACCCCTCAGCCTTCTCTGTTCCAAGGAGAACAACCCCTGTCTATCCAATCTTTCTTCATAGCTGCATTTTTCTATTCCTGGCAACATCCTCGTAAATCTCCTCTGTTCCCTCTCTAGTACAATTACATCCTTTCTGTACTGAGGAGACCAGAGCTGTACACAGCACTCAAGTTGTGGCCTAATCAATGAGTTATACAGTTCCAGCATAACCTCCCTGTTCTTGTATTCTGTACCTGGGCTAAAAAAGGAAAGGATTCCATATACCTTCCTAACCACCTTATCGATCTCTGCTGCTACTATCAGGGATGTGTGGACATTCAATCCAAGGTCCCTCACTTTCTCTACACTTCTTAGTATTTTGACATTATTCCTGTATTCCTTGTTTGACCTCCACAAATGCATCACCTCATATTTCTCCAAGTTGAATTCCATTTGCCACGTTTCTGCCCATCTGACCAGGCCATCAATATATTTCTGCAGTCTACAGCTATCCTCCTCGCTATCTACCACACGGCCAAGCTTCGTGTCGTCTGCAAACATCTTGATCATATCCCCTACATTTACGTCCAAATCGTTAACTTGCACCACAAAAAGCAGGGGACCCAGTACTGAGCCCTGTGGAATGCCACTGGAAACAGCCTTCCAGTCTCTAAAACAGCCGTCAACAATTACCCTTTCTTTCCTGCCACTGAGCCAATCTTGTATCCACCTTGCTGCATTTCCCTGGATCCCGTGGGATTTTATTTTTTGAACCAGTCTGCCATGTAGGACCTTGTCAAAAGCCTTGCTAACATCCAAGTAGACCACATCTACTGCACTACCCTCATTTATCTTCCTTGTTGCTTCTTCAAAACATTCGATTAAGTTGGTGAAACAATATCTTCCCTTAACAAATCCATACTGACTATCCTAAATTAAGTAGAGGTGGTGAGTACAGAAGAAGGCAAGTTATGCCGAACCTTTATAAAGCTCTGGTTCGGCCCCAACTGGAGTACTGCATCCAGTTCCATTCACCATAGTTTAGGAAGGATGTGAGGGTCCTTGACAGGGTGTAGAGGAGATTTACCAGAATGGTTCTAGAGATGGAGGATTTTAGCGACAAAGTTAGTTTGGAAATGCTGGGATTGTTTTTCTTGGAGTAAAGGAGATTGAGGGGAGATTTGATAGAGGTATACAAGATGATGTCATATTTGGATAAGGTAGACAGGAAAAGATGTTCCCATTAGTTCATGGTACAAGGACTAGAGTTAAGGTTGTGGCAAGAGATACAGGGGGATGTGAGGAACAACTTTTTTACACAGCGAGTGGGAATGGCCTAGAAATCACTGCCTACGAGGGTGGTGGAAGCGGAGATGGTGAATGATTTCAAAAGGATATTGGATGAACACTTGAGGGAAATCGACTTGCAGGTATATGGAGACAGAGCTGGGGAATAAGACTGACTGGATTTATCTACAAAACTGTCATGGACTCGAAATGACTACGACTCTCTGACAGGGGATTACTATTACTACTGCTTTCCTACACTTGGAAAATTTATAATGGACTGGACAGTATCACCCTGTTGAACCCCGTGATGTAAGTGAAATGTTTGATGTCCCAGAACGTGGTTAACAAATGTCTTTCACAAACAGAGTAAATCAGTTCAGACCCACTCACAATTCTGGATCATTCACAATGGGGAGTAGTTTCTCCTGGTTTTCTCTACATAGGACAGCAGCCAGGCTTTTCACAGTGTCCCCTACCTCCATGTGGAAAGTCTTGTCAGGGTTAGGTGAGATCAGACACGTTACCGAGGCGACAGCTTTCTTCAGTTGTGTTGCTGCTTCTGTGCTCTCTTCAGTCCAACTGGGTTAAAACTGGTCATCATCACCATTAGGGAGTTCATAAAGAGGAGTCACAGTCTCTGCAAATCGAGGGATGAGGGTCCACTGAAACCCCACCTGCCTGAGGATAGGACGCAGGGCAGTCTTTGAGGTGGACAGGGGTAGACACTGGATGAGGGTCCACTGAAACCCCACCTGCCTGAGGATAGGACGCAGGGCAGTCTTTGAGGTGGACAGGGGTAGACACTGGATGAGGGTCTGCTGATACCCCACCAGCCTGAGGATAGGACACAGGGCAGTCTTTGAGGTGGACAGGGGTAGACACTGGATGAGGGTCTGCTGATACCCCACCAACCTGAGGATAGGACGCAGGGCAGTCTTTGAGGTGGACAGGGGTAGACACTGGATGAGGGTCTGCTGATACCCCACCAGTCTGAGGATAGGACGCAGAGCAGTCTTTGAGGTGGACAGGGGTAGACACTGGATGAGGGTCTGCTGATACCCCACCAGTCTGAGGATAGGACACAGAGCAGTCTTTGAGGTGGACAGGGGTAGACACTGGATGAGGGTCTGCTGATACCCCACCAGTCTGAGGATAGGACACAGAGCAGTCTTTGAGGTGGACAGCGGTAGACACTGTATGAGGGTCTGCTGATACCCCACCAGTCTGAGGATAGGACACAGAGCAGTCTTTGTGGTGGACAGCGGTAGACACTGTATGCGGGTCTGCTGATACCCCACCAGTCTGAGGATAGGACACCGTGCAGTCTTTGAGGTGGACAGCGGTAGACGCTGGATGGGGGTCCGCTGAAACACCACCAGTCTGAGGATAGGACACAGGGCAGTCTTTGAGGAGGAAAGGGATAGAAAATAGATGAGGGTCCGCTGAAACACCACCAGCTTAAGGATAGGACACAGGGCAGTCTTTGTGGTGGACAGGGGTAGACACTGTATGAGGGTCCGCTGAAACACCACCAGTCTGAGGATAGGACACAGGGCAGTCTTTGTGGTGGACAGTGGTAGACACTGTATGAGGGTCCACTGAAACACCACCAGCTTGAGGATAGGACACAGGGCAGTCTTTGAAGAGGACAGGGTAGACACTGTATGAGGGTCCGCTGATACCCCACCAGTCTGAGGATAGGGCACAGGGCAGTCTTTGTGGTGGACAGGGGTAGACACTGTATGAGGGTCCGCTGAAACACCACAAGCTTGAGGATAGGACACAGGGCAGTCTTTGTGGTGGACAGGGGTAGACACTGGATGAAGGTCTGCTGATGCACCACCAGTCTGAAGATAGGACACAGGGCAGTCTTTGAGGTGGATTGGGGTAGATACTGGATGAGGGTCCGCTGAAACACCACCAGTCTGAGGATAGGACACCGGGCAGTCTTTGTGGTGGACAGGGTAGACACTGTATGAGGGTCCACTGAAACACCACCAGTCTGAGGATAGGACACAGGGCAGTCTTTGTGGTGGACAGGGGTAGACGCTGGATGGCCTCGACCTGATGTTGGTCTGGGCTGATGCTGAATGATCCAATCTGGACACCTACAAACGTGACACGATCTTGCACCAGCTGGGCCTTACGTGGATGGTCTTTTAGACTAGCTCCCAAAGTAGCTGCAGAAGTTCCAGTAAAAAGGTTAAATGTGTGGACACGGTCTGTGGCAATGAGGAGGCGATCATCAATTTATTTCAGCAAGTAGGAAGACTGTGAAAAGCTCATAAGGTCCCCGGCCATATATTTGTGTAAAATAGTGCGGTTATTGTGGAATCCCTTGTAACAGACATATCCAGGGGTATCTGTGGACCTCAGAAGTGAATGTGAATTTAAATTGTTTCTCTAGTTTTACTGGGATACTCCAATAACCATTAGAGATATCCATGGTGCTGAAGACAGTCCTGCCGCTGGGAATCCGGGTGAGTATGGTGGGTGTCTCTCAGACAACCGGGTTCACACAGGGGTGACTGTGTTGAGTTTGTGGTGGTCAACAGTCAGTCTCCAGCTACCATCCCGTTTTCTAACTGGCCAAATGGGGCAGTTAGTTAGTAGTGAATGTGCATTTGTGAACTACACCCTGGTATAACAATGACCTGATAGCGTCTGGAATATATGATATAATCTCAGCTCGGTATGAATACTGCTTCATGGATCATGCAATGGTCAGTTAATTTCTTCAGGTCTGCTCATGTTTCCACAGTCATCTTTATGGGTTGTGAATGTACTCAGCACCGACTCGAGAATCGCCTGTACCTCAGGGTCATCAGAGGTGTCTGGTACCCACTCCTCTGATATTTTAATCATGAATATTGAGGGTACACTGGACACCAGAGCAGGGGTATGTTTTAATGTTCTACAATATACAAATATAGGGATAATCAATTACTGCTGATAACCTTTGAGCACATTACTGCCCAGTAGTCCCTGTCCATTATACAGGATCATATAAAAGGGAGGCAGGACTTTGACATGAGCTGTGTTCCCTCTCCTATACCACTGTAAGGTCTGATCCAGGGTCACAGATTAACCAAAAGGAGGTCGAAGGGTCACAAGCAGTTTATTGCAGGGAAACTATTGGAAAATATTCAGAGGGACCGGATTAATCTCCACGTGGAGAGGCAGGGATTAATCAGGGATTGTCAGTATGGCTTTGTCAGGGGGAGATCGTGTCTAACTAACTTGATTGAATTTTTTCGAGGCATTGACTGGATGTGTAGATGAGGGTAAAGTAGTTGATGTATTCTACATTGACATCGGTAAGACATTTGATAGGGTTCCACATGTGAGATTGGTTAAGAAGGTAAGCGCCCATGGGATCCAGGGCAATTTGGTAAATTGGATCCAAAATTGGCTCAGCAGCAGGAGGCAGAAGGTGATTGGCAAGGGTTGTTTTTGCGAGTGGAAGCCTGTGACCAGTAGTGTACTGCAGGGATCGGTGCTGGGACCCTTGCTGTTTGTAGTGTACATTAATGATTTGGACGTGAATATAGGAGGTATGACCAGTAAGTTCGCAGCTGACACGAAAATCTTTGGTGTTGTAAATAGTGAGGAGGAGAGCCTTCGATTACATGTCGGTTTAGATGGTCTAGTAAGATGGGCAGAGAAGTGGCAAATGGAATTTAATCCTGAGAAGTGTGAGGTGATGCATTTTGGGAGGACTAACAAGGCAAGGAAACATGCAGTGGATGGTAGGACTCTAGTATGTACAGAAGGTCAGAGGGACCTTGGTGTACTTGTCCATAGATGACTGAAGGCAGCAGCACAGGTAGGCAATGTGGTTAGGAAGGCATTTGGGACACTTGCCTTTATTAGCTGAGGCATAGAATATAAGAGCAGGGAGGTTATGATGGAGCAGTATAAAAATCCAGTTAGGCCACAACTGGAGTACTGTGTATAGTTCTGGTTCCTGCACTATAGGAAGGATGTGATAGCACTGGAGGCGGAGCAGAATAGATTCACCAGGATGTTGCCTGGGCTGGAGAATTTCATCTGTGAAGAGCGACAGAAAAGTCCAGTGTTATTTCCCTTAGAGCAGAGAAGGATGAGAGGGGTCATGATTGAGGAATGCAAAATTGTGAGGGGCATTGATAGGTTAGATAGGAATAATCTTTTTCCCTTAGCGGAGGGGTCAATAACCAGGGGCATAGATTTAAGGTAAGGGGCAGGAGGTTTAGAGGGGATTTGAGGAAAATAATTTTCACCCAGAGGGTGGTTGGAATCTGGAACACACTGCCTGAAAGGGTGGTAGAGGCAGGAACAGTCATAACATTTCAGAAGTATTTAGATGAGCACTTGAAACGCCATACCAAACAAGGCGACAGGCCAAGTGCTGGAAACTGGGATAGGAATAGTTAGGTGCTTGATGGCTGGCACAGACACAGTGGGCCGAAGGTCATGTTTCTCTGCTGTATATCTCGATGACTCTAGTGAGGACTAACAGTTCAAATACCGCACAACATCAGAATAAATATAGTGGACATACGACCTGTGGCAGGTGAGAATGGCTTTCTGGCTATGGATCAGATGTCAGAAGCTATTATTAAAGATGTTATAGTAGGGCAGGTAGAAACCTTCAAGGTGATCAGGCAGAGTCAACATGTTTTTGTGAAAGGGAAATCATGTTTAACCAATTTATTGGAGTTCTTTGAATAAGTAACATGTGTTGTTGGTAAAGGGGGACTGGGAGATGTTCTGTACTTAGATTTCCAGAAGGCATCTGATAACGTTCCACATCAAACGTCATTGTGGAAAATAAAAGCTGATGGTGTATTGGGTAACATATTGGCATGGATGGAAGATTGGCGAACTAACAGGAAACAGCGTAGGCATAAATGGGTCATTATTATGGCTGGCAAGATGTAACGTGTGGTGTGCCAGAGGGGTCAGTGCTGGGGACTCAACTTTTTACAATTTATATAAATGATTTTGATGAGTGGACCGAAGGTATGCTTGCTAAATTTGCTCATGATTCCAAGATAGTTAAGAAGATAAATTCTGAAGAGGACATAAGGACGCTACAAAGGGATATAGATAGGTTAAGTGAGTGGTCAAAGATCGAGCAAATGGAGTATAATGTGGGAAAAGGTGAAACTGTCCATTGTGGCCGGAAGGTTTGACTGTCACCTCGAGACGTGACTATTCTAACACACTCCTGGCTGCTCTCCCACATTCTACACTCTGTAACATTGTGATCATGCCAAGCTCTGCTGCCAACTTCTAATTTACACCAGATTCTGTTCACCCAACATGCCTGTGCTCACTTACCTACATTGGCTCTTGGTCCAGTAACACCTCAATTTTAATATTCTCACTCGTATGATCAAATCCCTCCACGGCATCAGCCCTCTGATTATCCCAATCCCCTGCCCATTTCCAATATTCCTGAAACGTGTTCATCTTAAAATCTTTATCTAATTCCATTTTAAAGTGAGTTCCTTCCCTCTCTCTCTCTCTCTGATCACACATTTCATCTCTCCAGCTCTACTGGTGCTGTGGAAGTTTGGATCCAGAAAATGGTGTGAGCTGCACTGCCGGTCACATCCAGCGCATTGTACAGGAAACCCAGGCTGGCCGGGGTCCTAGCGTGGGTGTAACGTGTGTGTGTCTGCAGTGTGAGCGGGGTCTGAATATGGTGTCAATCAGCCATTCCAGCAGCTTTGATGGACGTCTTTGAAACTTTGTCTTTGCATGTCCACTGACCGCCTCTGTTAGTCACTCTCAGCTGAACAGACATTCAGCAGCACGAGGAACCCCCTCTAGTGTTATTTAAAAAGACCAGGGATCCAACTTACAGGTGAGGGGCTTTTGACTTACCTCTGCTATTGTAATGTTATTGGAGGTGCTGTTAATGGTTTTCTGGAGGTTGTGTTGTGAGCTGCTGCAGACATTCAGAGAGGACAGAGGATTTGGTGACCCAACTCTGGACAAGGTATGGGGACTGTAGTTACAGTGTCGCTGGGTCTGTAACATGACCAACACATGGAGCAGAGGCTGCAGAGAGGGGAATCTTTGTAAGGAGGGAGGAGTATCGGGCTCTGCCCTACCCACCCCTTGTTTTCCAAGAGCACAAAGAGCAGTGGTCCTAATACCGAGCCCTGGGGAATACCACATTATACTCCCATCGAGTCTGAACAACAACCTTTCACCACTTCTCTCTGTTTACTGTTCCATAGCCAATGTTATATCCACACTGTCACTGTCCCTTTAATCCATAGTGTTCAGTTTTCCTAAGCTGTTCATTGAATGACACTTGATCAAACACCTTTTGAAAGTCCATATATATAACTTCAATCACACTAGCCTCATCAACCCTCTCCATTGTTTTATCAAAGAACTCCATCATGTTTACCTCAGCACCACCTCTCTCCACTCCTCAACTGTTGTTAAATTATCAGACTGATTATCCGACATCCAGTATTGGATGAGCAGAAATTTCCTCCAATTAAATATTGGGAAGAATGAAGCCATTGTTATCACTCCCCACTCCAACTCTGTTCCCTTGCTATTGATTCCATCCCTCTCCCTGGTAACAGTCGGAGATTCAGAAAGTCTGTTTCCAACCTTGGTGTCACAGTTGACCACAAAATGAGCTTATAACATAATATTCATTCTATCACTACGACCGCCTGTTTCCACCTCAGTAACAGCACGCAACATCACCCCTGTCTCAGCCCATCTGCTGCTGAAACTCATTCATGCCTTCATTTCCCCTAGAAATGACTATTCCAACACGGTCTTGTCTGGTCTCCTGCATGCTACTCTCTGTTAATTTGAAGTCCTCCAGAACTCTGCTGCCCATGTCCTAATTCGCAGCAAGTGCCATTCACATATCACTGACCGACATTGACTCCTGATCAAATAATGTCTTTATTTAAATTCTCCACCTTGTTTTCCCTCCAGGACCTCAACTGCCGTCCTGTATCTGTAATATCCAGCCCCACAACCCTTCAATATATCTGTGCTCCTCTAATTCAGGCCTCTTCTGCGTCCCTCCTTTTTGCTGTTGTTATTCCTGATGAATCTCTGTCTCCAGCTATTAGCTCTACAACCATTGCTAACGGTATTATAGTTCTTGCAATTTACCCTCATCTCTCCTGCTGTTACTGCCCCTGTTAAGTCTTTATTTTCACATATAAGATCTGTAAACCCTGGTTCACTGAAATACTGTTCAAGTACTTTAGTTAGTTTTTTTCGAAGAATGAAGCCAGTGTTATTGGTCTCCATCAGATATTCAGTCCCCTATCTGTGAACCACATACCCCTCCCTGCCCAATGTCTGAGGCGGAACCAGACAGTTTGCAACTGCTGTGTTCTATTTAAACCTGAGCTGAGTTCATCTCCATATTCTCTCCATCACAAGCCCTGCCTACTCCACCTCTGCCTCGGCCCATCTGCTGCATAAACCCTCATCTGTACCTTTGTTAAATCTACACTTGACTATTCCAATTCTATCCTGGTCATCCTCCCAGTTATAAACCTCCATAAACTACCGCCCATCTAGAACTCTGCTACCTGTTTCCTCACTCACACTAAATCTCGATTATCCATCACTGATATATATTGGCTCCCAGTCTGGCAGCACCTTAATTTAAATATTCTCATTCTTGTGTTAGAATCCCTCCATGGCCTCACCCCTCCAATTAGTCCAATTCCCCTGCACATTCCCATATTCGAGAAAATCTTTCGCCTTCAAATCTGTTTCCATGTCCCCCTTTAAAGTGAGTTTCCTTCCCTCTCTATCTCTCCCTGGTGGTGATTTATGGCTCTACAGCACCACTGTTGCCCACACTTTGGAAGCAAGGATCCACAAAAGGATGTGATATGAGTTACCAGCCACTTCCGGTGTGGTCTGCACACTGCCCCGTGCTGTGCCCGGGTGTACATTATGTGTGCTAGTAGCATGAGGAGTTGTGGAATGTCACGTCAAACTTCTGTTCCAGCAGCTTTGATGCACGTCTTTGAAACTTGGACTGTGCATGTCCACTATAAATGTTTGTTGCTTGGAAAAGCATAGCATAATAAATTTCAAGCAGCACGGATATGCTAATGACAAATCCTGTCTGGAAAACTTCAACAAGAACTTATCCCAAGGCACTTCACAGCAGCATTATGAAACAAAGTATGACACTGAACCACAAAGGAAGATATTAGGTTAGGTGTCCAAACGCTTGGTCAAAGAGGCAGGTTTTAAAGAAGTGTCTTAAAGGATAAAAGCGAGGTGGAGAGGTGGAGCTGTGAAGGGAGGATATTCCAGAGTTTGGGGCCGAGGCAACTGAAGGTGTGGCCACAAATGGTAGAGTAATTAAAATCAGGGATGCACAAGAGGCCAGAATTAGAGGAGCAGATATATCTCAGAGGTTTGTGGGGCAGGAGGAGATTACAGTTATCGTGAGGGGTGAGGCCATGGACGGATTTCAAACAAGGCTGAGAATTTTAATATCAAGACATTGTTTGACTGTGAGCTGATGTAGGTCAGTGATCGGGGAATGGGACTTGTTGTAGGTTAAGACACAGACTGCCGAGTTTTAGATGACTTCAAGTTTAAAGATAGTAGAATGTGGGAGAATGAGTTGGAATAGACCAGTCTACAGGTAATGAAAGCATGAATGAGGGCTTCAGCAGCAGATGAGTTGAGACAGGGGTGAAGTTGGGCAATGTTATTGAGGTGGAAATAGGTCGTCATAGTGATGGCACGAATATAAGGTTGGAAGCTCATTTTGTGGTCAAATGCCACGGAATCACAGAATTGTTACAGCACAGAAGGTGGCCATTCAGTCCATCGTGTCTGTGCATGGCTCTCCAAAAGAACAATTCGTCTAGTGTCACTCCCCTGCCTTCTCCCTGTAACTCTGTACAATCTTCCTTTTCAGATAACTATCCAATTTCTTCCTGAATGCCTCGATTGAATCTGCCTCCACCACACTCTCAGGTAGTGCATTCCAGACCTTAACAACTCACTGTGTGAAAACGTTTTCCTCATGTCACTGCTGCTTCTTTTACCAATTACTTTAATTCTTTGCCCTCTCGTTGTCGATCCTTTCAGGAATGGGAACAGTTTTCCCGATCCACTCTGCCCAGACGCATCATAATTTTGAATACCTTTTTTCAAATCTCCTCTCAGCCTTCTCTTCTCCAAGGAAAATGTTCCAACTTCTCCAGTCTATCTTCAGAACTGATATTCTTCATCCCTGGAACCATTCTTGTGAATGTTTTTTCACACTCTCCAATGTCTTCATGTTACCTAAAGCGTGGTGCCCAGAACTAGACGTAATACTGCAACTGAGGCCGAACTAGTGTCTCGTGCAAGTTCAAAATAACCTCTTTGCTCTTGTATTCCATGCTGCTGTTAACAAAGCCCAGGATACTGTATGTTTCATTAACTACTCTCTCAACTTGTCCCGCGCCCTTTAATGACCTATGCACATATACATCCAGGTCCCTCTGCTCCTCACCCCCTTTAGAATTGTACCCTTTATTATACATTGTCTTTCCATGTTCTTATTACCAAAATGAATCACTTCACATTTCTCCACATTGAACTTCATCTGCCACCTGTCTGTCCATTCCACTAACTTGTCCATGTCCGTTTGATTTTCTACAATTTACTCCTCACAGTTCACAATGCTTCCAAGTTTTGTATCATCTGCAAACTTTGAAATTGTGTCCTGTACACCGAGGTCTAGGTCATTAATATTTGTCAGGAAGAGAAAGGGTCCCAACACTGATCCCTGGGAAATTCCATTACAAACCTTAAATAAAAACAAAAAGTGCTGGAAAGACGCAGCAGGTCTGGCAGCATCTGTGGAGAGAAAAGCAGAGTTAACGTTTCAGTTCTGTGACCTTTCATCAGAATTGGCAAAGGTTAGAAATGTAATAGGTTTTAAGCAAATAAAGCAGGGGTGGGGCAAAAGAGAACAGAAGAGCTGTTGATAGAACAGAGGGTCGGAGAGATTAACTGACCAGGAGGTCATGGGGCAAAGGCAAAGAAAGTGTGCTAGTTGTGCGGCGAAAGACAAAGCATTCGTGTAGTGAGGGTGTTAAATAACAGAATAATGAACAGCCCTAGCTAAAAGCACCAACATATAAAATCAGTTTAATGCTGGCACATGGCAAAAAATGATAAAACAAAATAATCGTTGAACTCAGTGTTCAGACCGACAGGCTGTAGAGTGCCTAATCGGACAATGAGGTGATGTTCCTCGAGCTGGCGTTGATGTTCACTGGAACACCGCAGCAGGCTAAACGCAGATTGGGTGACCGCTTTGTGGAACACCTCCACTCAGTCCAAAAGTGTGACACCGAGCATCCGCTCGCTTATCATTTCAACACCCTCCATCCCCCACCCCCGCTCTAATTGTCACATTTCTGTACTTGTGTTTCCCCCAAAACCCCCACTTTGCCAGTTCTGATGAAAGGTCACCGACTTGAAACATTAACTCTGCTTCTCTCTCCACAGATGCTGAGTATTTCCAGCACTTTCTGTTTATATTTCAGATTTCCAGCATCCACAGTATTTTGCTTCGATTCCACTACAAACCTTACTACAGCCCTAAAAGCATCCATTAATCACTTCTCTCTGTTTCCTGTCACTCAACCAGCTTAGTTTCATGTTGCTACTGTTGGTTTTATTTGATGAGCTATAACTTTGCTCATAGGTCTGTTGTGTGGCACTTTATCAAATGCCTTTTGATATTTATACCACATCAACATCATTGCCCTCATCAAACTTTCTTTTTACCTTTTCAAAAAACTCCAGCCATTTAGTGAAACACAATTTTCCCTTAAATAACACCCATTTGTCCAAGTGCCCATTAATTTTATCCCAAATGTGACACCAAGGTTGCAATTAAACTGTCTGAATCTCAGACTGTTACCAGGGAGAGGGATGGAATAAATAGCAAGTTAACAGAGTTGGAGTGGAGAGTGAAAATAATGGCTTCAGTCTTCCCAATATTTAATTGGGGGAAATTTCTGCTCATCCAGTACTGGGTGTCGGATAATCAGTCTGATAATTTAACAACAGTGGAGGTTTGGAGAGAGGTGGTGGTGACAGTACATAACTGACAGTACATGGGTTCCCGCAACTCCTTTTTGTAAACAAGGTGTAAAATTTACAGCCCTCCAGTCCTCTGTCATCACTCTCATATACAAAGAGAATTGACAGATTCTGTCCGGTGCCTCTGCTATTTTCACCATTCATTCTCTCACGAACCCTCATAATTCCCATCCAAACTGGATAAATGTTTAGTTTATTGTGGTACAAAAAGTGTTTGATTGAAAGGGATTAACTAAACGTGTTTGTTCAGTGACTGTAATTAATGTCAGTCACCATGGGCCCTAATTGTGTCACTGGAGGGTTTCCCTCTTCTATTAATAAGGGACTCCTTTCAGTGTGGTATCCCATAGTGTCAGCAGGAGCATCATCCCCGACACTAACAGGGATCACGAGCTCCAGAGAGAGGGAGAGGATAGATCAGAATCTGAGAACAATAGATTGGAATGTTACAACAATGGATCAGAATATGAGAACAATAGATTGGAATGTTACAACAACGGACAGGAGTTCCATCTGGGCGTTTGACTTTCTTTCTGCAAGTTATGATTTTCTGCCATTAAACACTCGGATCTATTACGCACTGACGATTATTCAATACATTTTCTATCCCATCCTGGCTATTATTGGTGTCCCTGGTAAGTCTCTCTATCCAGCTATTTATTCCATAAACCATGTTTAACTGCATTACCGTTCTTGTCATTTACTCTGCCCTCCTTTCTACTTTTGTTATTCTTGGCAAATCTCCATCTCCAGATATTAGCTTTATAAACCATTGCTACGTGTATTAGAGTTCTTGTAATTTACTCTCTCATCTGCACTGCTGTTGCTGTCCCTGGTAAGTCTCTATTTCCTGCTCTGAGATCTGGAAACCTTGTTTCATGGAAATAATGTTCTTGCAGTTTTAATTTTGGGAAGAGTGGAGCGAGTGTGATCGGTCTCCATAAGCAATTCTGTCCCCTATCCATGAACCACTTCCTCCTCCCTGGCCAATGTCTGAGGCTGAACAACCTCTGTGTTCTATATAAACCAGAGCTGAGTTCATCTCCATCACCAACCATGCCTAATACCACCTATGTAACATCACCCGTCTCCTCCACTGCCTCAGCCCATTTGCTGCATAAAGCCTCATCTGTGCCTTTCTTAAATGCACACTCGACTATTCCAATTTTCCAATTCTATTCTGGTCACCCTCCCAGTTAAAAATCTTCATAAACCACAGCCCATCCAGAACTCTGCTGCCTGCATTCTAACTCACACCAAATCCTGATCAGCCATCACCCCTGTGCTCACTGATCTACATTGTCCCCTGGTCCAACAGCATCTTAATTTTAATATTCTCTTTCTTGTGTTTGAACATCCTCCATGGCCTCACCCCTCCAATTCCCCGACATAATTCCTATATTCCTGCCAATCTTTTGCCATGAAGTCTTTTCTTCAATTTCTCTTTTCAAGTAACTGTTTGAAAAGGCACTGTTTGAAAGTTAGGGATCGCACTTTTTGGGCAGAGATGAGGAGATTTTTTTTCCTCTCAGAGGGTTGTGTGTCTTTGGAACACTCTGCCTCTGAAGGTGGTGGAGGCGGGGGCATTGAATATTTTAAGGCAGAGGTAGATAGATACTTGTTGGGCAAGGGAATCAAAGGTTATCGGGAGTAAATGGGAGTGTGGAATTCGAGACAGAAACAGATCAACCATGATCATATTAAATGGTGGAGCAGGCTCGATGGGCTGAATGGCCTACTTCTGCTCCGAATTCATACGGTCATATGGTCTTCCTCTCTATATCTACTCCTGGCAATGATTTTCAGCTCTTCAGCGCCACTGGGCCCAACGCCATGGAAGCTTGGATTCTTAAAATGGTACGAGCAAAGCTGCTGGTCACTTCCAGTGCTCAATGCTGCACAGGGCTCTAGCCCCAGTTCACCAAGTACGTGCTCGTAGTGTAAGGAGGGATTTGAATGTGACATCTATCAGCCATTCCAGCAACTTTGATGTATGTCATTGAAACTTGGTCTGTGCATTTCCACTGACCGCATGTGTTACTCACTCTCAGCTGAACATTCATTCAGCAGCACGAGTAACCCCATCTAGTGTTATTTAAAATGACCAGGCATCCAACTTACATGTGAGGGGCTTTTGACTTACTTCTGTTATTGTAAGGTTCGTGGAGGTGCTGTGGATGGTTATCTGGAGGTTGTGTTGTGAGCTGCTGAAGACATTCAGGGAGGACAGAGAATTTGGTGATCCAACTCTGTACGAGGTATAGGGACTGTAGTTACAGTGTCTCTGGGTCTGTAACATGATCAAAAAATGGAGCAGAGGCTGCGGAGAGGAGAAGCTCTGTAAAGAGGGAGGAGGAGGGGGCTCTGCCCTACCCACCCAGGGTTTTCCAAGAGCAGTTTTCCTACCTACACCTAACCCAGGAGCAGTGTGTGAGGTAACTCTGATTCAATAAGGAGGTGGTCACAGAGCTGTGTCACCTCCTGTAACACGACCTGGAGCCTCACGCCAGGGTGAGGACGGAGGTGCCAGTGGCTGTTAAGGTCACAGTTTCATTGAACTTCTATGTATCTGGATCTTTCCAGACAAGAGCAGGAGATGTATCCAACATCGAGTCATGTACGACATAGAAGGAGGCCATTCATCCCATCATGTCCATGCTGGCTCTCCATGGAACAATCCAGTCAGTCCCACTCCCCCGCTCAATCCCTGTAGCAAATTCATTTCCTTCAGGTCCCCACCAGCTTTCATTTGAAATCACTGATTGTCTCTGCTTCCAACACACTTGTGGGCAGTGAGTTCCAGATCATTAACACCCGCTGCATAAGAAAAAATTTCTTCCTCACATTCCCCCTGCATCTCTTGTCCAAAACCTTCAATCCGTGCCCCTAGTCTTTCTTCCATCAATTAATGGGAACACTTTTTCATTGTCTAAATTATCTAAACCTGTCATAATCTTGTAACCTAACCTTGTAACTAAAATCCTCCATCCCTGGAACCATCCTGTTAAATCTCCTCTGCACCATTTCAAGGAGCTTCACAATCTTTCTGAAGTGTGGTGGCCAGAAGTGGACACAATAGCCCAGCTGAGACCTAACCAGAGATTTTAAACGCTCATCATAACTTCCCTGCTTTTGTATTCAATACCTCTATTTTTGAAATGTACGATTATATGTGTTTTACTAACAAATCTCTCAATATGTCCTGTCACCTTTAAAGATCGATGCCCCCACAAGTCTGTCTGTTCCTGCACACTGTTTACAACTGTTACCCATATTGCCTTCCTATCCTTTCTGTCAAAATGTCTCACCTCACAGTTGTCTCACATTTCCATCTGCGACTTGTCTGCCCATTCTAATAAGTATCTATGTCCTGTCACAGGTGGTTCTGAGTATCCTCACTGTTTGTCACAGCTCCAAGCTTGGTATCAGAGACAGATTTTGAAATTCTACTCTGTATTCCAAGATCCAAGTCATTTATGCACAGCAAAATAAAACAATGGCCCTCGTACTGACCCTGGGGGAAAACTCACTGTCTAACATCTTCCAGTCTGAAAAACTGTCATTTACTATGATACACTGTTTTCTGTACATTATCCATCTTTTATCCAATTGCACACTGACCAGCCCATTCCATGAGACTCAATGTTGGTAATTAACCTTTTATGTGGTATTTTATCAAACACATTCTTCAAACCAATATAGACAACATCCATCACATTCCCTTCAGCAACCTTCTCTGTTACATCATCAAAAAATTCAATTATATTTCACAAACATGACTTTCCGTTTGTAAATCTATGCTGGCTATCCTGAATTAACTCAAACCTCTCCAGATGTCTGTTGTTTTATCACCTGATTATTATTCTAAAACCTTTCCCACCACTGATTTTGGATGAACTGGCCTGTAGTTGTGAGGCCTGTGTATTGTCCATTGATATATCTGCTGTGTGACGGAGGCCATCTATGTCGGGTGAGGTGAATAATACTGTCTGTTCCCTTAGCAGGGAGAAGTAGGATGAGAGATCCCGTGGCTTTGTCAGAATAGTGGGATTCCTGATGGTGTAGGTGGTTCTGCGGGGCCCCAAGTCAACGGGGAGAGGGACAAGAACTGAAAGATCTCTCACTCCATTAATGGTGTGTGAGCATGCCCAGTACATCATGTTGGTGAGTGTCCACTATCCTGGCAGCAGCCACCATACCTTCATTCTGAAGCAGTCAGACATTCCCATGACCATCAGGAATCTGTAGAGAAAAATATGCGGCTCCTCGGAGACAATGATTACTCCAGTCTTTACATTACAATCGCACCAGGAATCCGGAAGCCACATCAGGAGGAGGAGGAGGAGGAAGGGAGGATATTTCCTGGATGCCTTCGATCCGGACAGGCTGTAGGAGAGTGTCTACTGAGATACCGGTTCCCATAAGACAACTTCCCTTTCCCACCATGGATTCCCCATTCTCCAACATTACACCCATCTGAGACGACCCATCGCAGTGTCCCCTTGGTCAGCATCCTGCAATAAAAACACCAACAAAAACCTTTTCATAACATATTTATCCAACAACACATCCAATTATACAAACAAAACTGAACTATTCACCCTTGTGTATTCCCTTAGTGCCTGTCTTGTGGGTTCCCTCGACTTGCCTATTGCTCCTACACAGTGTTTCCCAGTAACTGCAGCATGGCTGGTGGAAGGCTGCTGACTTTCATTGGAGGAGACTGCAGATGGACTTGCAGGACGTCCTCGAACAGCTCTGGGCCTTGCGGGCTCGGATTCAGACTGCACCACCTCGACATGTGCAGTCGCAGCCTTGGCTGGCTGATGGGTAACAGCAAGAACACTGGTGGAGTGACAGTGAAGGGAGAGCAAATACTGTCATCCTGAGAGAGGACAGCAGGTTCATACTCCACGGAGACACTCTCACTCCCATAGGGCGACACCTCAGTAATCCTAGTAATCTACTGGATCACAGATTGCTGGACTGCTGAGAGCCTGCAAACCCCTTTGAACACTGAGATCCACAGCCATGATGGCAGCAGTCTGATCCTGCATGGCAGCAAACATGGATCTCATGTCCTCAATCTGAGCTTCCACTGCAGCACTGAGACGTTGGGTGTCTGCCGTCTGTGCTGCAGTGGAAGCTGAGACAATGATCACCAGACACTGTATCATGACTGGGTCCGCTAGTGCTGTCATGGAGTTAGTGACCACTTCCACAGGGGAAAGAATGGGCTTCAAGCTCCTGTGCCATGTTGGAGCCGGGCTCCTCCATGTTCCGAGACAGTGATAACAGACTGTCTGACAGGCCTGTCAATGGACAAAGTATCTCAGTGCACACGTCCATCAGCATTCTCCTGTATGCTGTTCCAGCAATGTTCACATCTGAGTCCTGTGTATTATAACTCGTTTGTGACCTCGCCCTCTGGTGAGCTGACACATGAACTATCCTTTTCCCCTGGCGTAGCTGCAGCTCACTCGTGCTCGGTGACTCACCACGTGCAGATTCCGACTCTTTGCCAGCCTCTAAGATGCACGCAGTGTAAGTATTTGATCTGGTGACTGTGAGTATCAGACCAAGTGATGGGGTTTCACCATCAGTGCAGTGCTGCTGCCCTCTTTCACTGTCTCCTGGATCTGCTGTGACTAGGAAGCTGGCAGTTTTATGTTATCATTGTTTATTTTATTTATTTATTTAGAGATACAGCACTGAAACAGGCCCTTCGGCCCACCGAGTCTGTGCCGACCAACAAACACCCATTTATACTAACCCTACAGTAATCCCATATTCCCTACCACCTACCTACACTAGGAGCAATTTGTAATGGCCAATTTACCTATCACTTGCAAGGCTTTGGCTGTGGGAGGAAACCGGAGCACCTGGTGAAAACCCACGCGGTCACAGGGAGAACTTGCAAACTCCGCATGGACAGTACCCAGAATCGAAACCGGGTCCCTTGAGCTGTGAGGCTGCGGTGCTAACCACTGCTCCGCTGTGCCGCCCAGAAAAGTATTGGAAAGTATAAACTCAGAAGGGGGGTGTTGGGTGAGAGATTGGGGGTGGGATGGAAAGCAGGAGTTTCATGGTCCCCCCATCTGCAGACTGCACATCATCCCAGACATCAGGATGAGGGTGAGATGGGAGTTAAGAAGGGACATAAGGCTTGAACGTAAAATCATCCTGAATACTCTCGGTGATGCCGGATGCTACGGGCTCTGTCACAGCCGGTCCCATGATATGGAGAACCATCTCCTCCCTCAGGCTCAGGGGATGAAGGTCTGCCTGGTCCCCGCCGGTTCACTGCTGCTCCCTGTGATTGTCGGCCACCATGTTCTGTAAGAGAGAGGGCAGAATGTCAGTGATTGTGTTGCACTGTGTTTGGGTGATGTTCTTGGCACAGTTGAGTAGCTGCAGGAACGTGGAGGCAGTGAGGGGTGGGTGTGAAGCTGGTATAAGTGGAATGTGTGTGAGGGTGAGGTGGAGTATGTGAATGTTAGGTGTGAGTCCTGAGTGTTAGGGACTGCTGATGGGTGAGTGATGGGGATGTGGTACATTGAGCAGTGTGAGAGGTTGGTGATGTTGGGGGTAGGAGATGTCATGTGGAGATGAATTCACTGACATTGACCACCCGTGTGAACTCATTAAACTTCTTCTGGCTCTGCTGCCAGTTCCTCGGGGCCAGACTTCTTGCATTGACCTCCCTGGCCGCCTGCTCCCATTCCCTTCGGAGGGAGTTCCTCGTGGTCTCCACCCCACCCCACAGAAACAGGGTCTCTCTTTTCCTGTCATCCTCCATGACTAAGGCCTCCAGCACCACATGCGTGAACCAAAGAGCCCTCTCTCTGTCCCAGTATTCCATTTACCTTGTCTCCAATTGCAGCATTCACAGTCAGCAGCAGCAGCCTCCTGTGATTCAGTGCAGCTTCCCTTTAAGAGGGACAGAGTGCCTTCAAATGCTGAATGCTGGCTGAAAGACCATCTAGTCTCACACACAGTTAGGTCTCTGTTAAGCGTGCAGACAGACAGCAGCGCGGGTCACCATGGGCGACACGTAGATTTCATGGAAATGAGGAGACAGGAGCTTTGTGTGTCACCTGCCTCAACAGAAACGGACACAGGCAGATCATGATCCCTCTGCCCAAAAAGGGACGAAAGCCGGATTTTCTCGTTCTTGCTATTTCCCTTTCCATCTTTCACATTTGCTCCCTCTCTCTCCCTCTCTTCACTTTCTGTCTCTTGCTCATCGAATCAGAGATTGATGCACCACAGAAGGAGGTCTGTCGGCCCATTGTGTCAGTGCTGTCCCTTTGAAAGAGCTATCTAATTAGTTCCACGCCCCCTCCCCTTTCCCCAGACTCCTGCGTGTTTTCCCATTTTCAAGTATTTGTTAAATTCCCTTTTGAAAGATATTATTGAATCTGCTTCCACCATGTTTTCAGGCAGTGAATTCCAGATCCCAACAACTCGCTGTGTAAGAAAGTTCTCCTCATTTCACCTCTGGTTCTTTGTCAATTACCTTCAATCTGTGTCTTCTTAATACTGCACTTTCTGACACTGGAAACAGTTTCACATTAATTACCCTATCAAAACCCTTCATGATTTAGAATTTTATATCAAATCTCCCCTTGCCCTTCATGGCTCTAAAGAGAACAATCCCAACATTTCCAATCTCTCCACGTAACTGAATTCCCAGATCCCTGGCACCATTCTTGTAAATCACCTCAGTATATTCACTAAGTCCTTGACATCCTTACCAAAGTGTGGTGAACAGAATTGGACACAAGTCTCTAGCTGGGACCGAACCAATGATGTATAAACATCAGCATTTCCTCCTGAGTTTTTTTACCCTGTGTGTCTCTCTCCAACTCCAAAGGCACTACATGTTACCTTCAAAGATCTGTGTGTGTACACCCCTGGTCTCTCTACTGCTGCACCCACTTGATAATGGTATCATTTAGATTAGAGATACAGCACTGAAACAGGCCCTTCGGCCCAACGAGTCTGTGCCGAACATCAACCACCTACTAATCCTACACTAATCCCATATTCCTACCAAACATCCCCACCTGTCCCTATATTTCCCTACCACCTACCTATACGAGTGACAATTTATAATGGCCAATTTACCTATCAACCTGCAAGTCTTTTGGCTGGTGGGAGGAAACAGGAGCACCCGGAGAAAACCCACGCAGACACAGAGAGAACTTGCAAACTCCACACAGGCAGGACCCGGAATCGAACCCGGGTCTCTGGAGCTGTGAGGCTGCGATGCTAACCACTGCGCCACTGTGCCGCCCTGTATTTAGTTTATATTGTTTCGCCACATACTTCCTACCCAAATGTCTCACTTCACACTTCACTTCGTTAAATTACATCTGCCATGTTCCTGCCCATTTCACCAGTCTGTCTCTGTCCTCCTGAAGTCTGTTACTATCCTTCTCACTGTTTATTAACATTTCTGAGCTTCCGTCCATCTGAAAGGTTTGACATTATCCCGTCTGTACACAACGCAACGGCAATAACAAACAGCAACAGTGATCCCAACTGTGTCACTGGGGAATCCCACAGTGTACTTCCCTCCAGACTGAACAATAACCATTCTCCGATACTCTCTGCTTTCTGTCACTGAGCTAATTTCCTGCATGCTGGCATTGTAAATAAAAGAACAGTCGCCCATTTATGTAACGTGTTTCATGACCACTGCATGTCCCAAAGTGACTTCCAATTAATGAATACTTCTGAACACTTAGTCAGTTTCATAATGTAGGAAACAGGGCAGCCAATTTCTACACAGCAAGATCCCACAAGTAACAATGTGATGATGATCAGATCTGTTTTTGTGATGTTGATTGAAGGGTAAATACTGATCAGGACACTGGGGAGAATTCCCTTGTTTTTCGAAATAATCCCATGGGATCTTTAACATCCAAATGGGAGGGCAGCCGGGGCCTTGGTTTAACGTTTCATTCGATATATGGCACCTCTGACAGTGCAACACACCCTCAGGACTGCACTACAGTGTCAGCCTTGATTCTTGTGATCAAGTCCTGCAGTGACACTTCATCCTAGAAGCTTGTGACTGAAAGGGGAGAGTGCTACAAACTGAGCCACTGCTGACATTGGCCCTTTAATCCCATGTGTTTCTAATTTGGTAACACGGCTGCTATGTGTTACTTTATCAAACGCCTGGTGAAAGGATAGGAATATTGTGAAAGTACAGGCAGCTACAATCATAGAAACATAGAATACCACAGACATAATGAGGTCATTCGACCCATCAAATCTGTGCTTGCCCTTTCAAAGAGCAATCCAGTTAGTCCCACTCCCTGGCTCTTTCACTATATCCTTGCATTTTCTCTGCTTCAGATATTATCCAATTCCCTTTTGGGATCTACTATTGAATCTGAATCCATAAGCCTATCAGACAGTGCATTCCAAATCCAAACCACTCAGAAACACAAATCCCCATATCTGCTTCTTTTACCAATCACCTTAAATCTGTGTCTCTGGTTAACGGCCCCTTGGACATTGGAAACAGTTTCTCTTTATTTAATTTATCTAAACCCTTCCTAATGTTAAAGACCTCAATCAAATCTCCTCTGAAAGTTCTCTGCTCTAAGGTGAACAACATCAGCTACATAACTGGAATCCCTCATGCCTGCACAACTTCTAGTAAAACAGTTCTGTCCCCTCTCCGAAGGCTCCATGTCCTTCCTAAAGTGTGGTTCCTGGTATTTGATACAAGACTCCAGGTGGAACCGAACTAGTATTTTCTATATGCTTCACATAATGTCCTTGCTTTTGCTCTTTTTTCCTCTATTTATCAAACCTAGGATCCCACATATTTTTGTTAACGGTTTCGTTAGTCTTTCCGACCACCTTCAAAGATTTGTGTACAAACACCCCAGGTGTCTCTGTTATTTCACTACCTTTATAGTTGTATCATTTTACTTGTATTGTCTGTCCTCTTTCGTCCTTCGAAATTGTATCACAACACACATCAGCAAAGCCAAATAAATATTGAGAAGATTGAAGCCATTTTTTTCTGTCTCCGTTCCAAACATTTCCTATCTCGATCCTTCTCCTTTGTAAATGTTTGAGAGCAAGCCAAACTGTTCACAAACTTGGTTACATAGTTCACCTTGAGATGTCTTGAGATGAAATTCCGACCAAATATTCACACCATCAGTAAAACGGCCTATTTCCAGCCCCATTGGAGTTGCATAGCTGGTTAAAGAGGAAATTAACGTAATCGTGAGGAAGGATATTAGCTCTGACGATGTCGAATATGTATTGGTAGAGCTGAGAAACACTAACAGACAGAACACGTTCGTGGGGGTTGTATATAGACCCCACAAACTGTAGTGGTGATGTTGGGTATGGCATTAAACAGGAAATTAGAGATGCATGCGATAAAGGAACATCTGTAATTATGAGTGACTTTAATCTGCTTATAAATTGGACAAATCAAATTGGTCACAATACTGTAGAGGAGAAATTCCTTGAGTGTATACGAAATGGTTTTCTGGACCAATACGTTGAGGAACCAACTAGAGAACAGGCCATCCTAGATTGGGTATCGTTTAATGAGAGAGGAATAATTGACAGTCCAGTTGTGCGAAATCCCTTGGGGATGAGCGACCTAGTTGATTCTGAGACTAGGGTCCTGAACGTTAAGAAAGGAAACTACGAAGGTATGAGGCTCGAGTTGGTTATGATGGATTGAGAAACGTTACCAAAAGGAATGACGGTCGATCGGCAATGGCAAAAATTCAAAGAGTGCATGGATGAACTGCAACAATTGTTTACTCCTGTCTGGTGCAAAAGTAAAACGGGAAAGGTAGCCAAACCACGGCTGACAAGGAAAATTAGAGATAGCATTAGATCCCAGGAAGACGCATACAAATTTGCCAGAAAAAAACAACAGACCAGGTGATTGGGAGCAGTTTCGAATTCAGCAAAGGAGGACCAAGGGATTTATTAAGAAGAGGAAAATCGTGTCCGAGAGTAAGCTTGTGGGGAACATAAAAACTGATTGTAAAAGTTTCTATAGCTATGTGCAGAGGAAAAGATTGGTGAAGACAAAAGTAGGTCCCTTACAGTCAAACAGGGGAATTTATTATGGGGAACAAAGAAATGGCTGACCAACTAAATGGATACTTTGATTCTGCCTTCACAACGGAGAACACAAATATCATACCAGAAATGTTGGAGAACACAGGGTTTAGTGAGAGAGAGGAACATAAGGAAATCAGTATTTGTAGAGAAATGGTGTTGGGGAAATTGATGGGATTGAAGGCCGATAAATCCCCAGGGCCTGATAGTATGCTTCCCACAGTACTTACGGAAGTGGCTTTAGAAAAAGTGGAAGCATTGGTAGTCATCTTCCAAGATTCTATAGACTCCGGAACAGTTCCTATAGATTAGAGAGTAGCTAATGTAACCCCACTGTTGAAAAAGGGAGGGAGAGAGAAAGCAGGGAATTATAGACCAGTCAGCCTGACATCGGTAGTGGGGAAAATTCTAGAGACCATTATCAAAGATTTTATAGCAGAGCACTTGGAGAATAGTGGTAGAATCGGACAGATCATGGATTTACGAAAGGGAAACCATGCTTGATAAACCTAATAGAATTCTTCTGGGGTGTAACTAGTAGAGTTGATGAGGGGGAGCCAGTGGACTTTCAGAAGGCTCTCGACAAAGTCCCACCTAAGAGCTTAGCGTGTAAAATTAACATGCATGTGATTGGGGGTAATGTATTGTGATGAATAGAAAATTGGTTGGCAGACAGGAAACAAAGTGTAGGAGTAAACCGTTCTTTTTTCTGAATGGCAGGCAATGACTAGTGGGGTACCGCAGGGATCAGTGTTAGGACCCCAGCTATTCACAATAGACATTAATAATTTCGATGAGGGAACGAATTGTAATATCTCCAAATTTGCAGATTACACAAAACGGGATGGGAGGGTGAGTTGTGAGGAGGATGCAGGGAGGCTTCAGGGTGATATGGACAAGTTGAGTGAGTGGGAAAATGCATGGCAGATGCAGTATAATGTGGATAAATGTGAGGTTATCCACTTTGGTAGCAAAAACAGGAAGGCAGTTTATTATCTGAATGGCTATAAACTCAGAGAGTGAAATATGCAACGAGACCTGGGTGTTCTCGTACACAAGTCGCTGAAGGTTAGCATGCAGGTGCAACAGGCGGTAAAAAAGGAAAATGGTATGTTGGCCTTCATAGTGAGAGGATTCGAGTACAGGAGCAGGGATGTCTTGCTGCAATTATACAGGGCCTTGGTGAGGCCACAGCGGCAATGTTGTGTGCAGTTTTGGTCTCCTTATCTGAGGAAGGATGCTCTTGCTATAGAGGGAGTGCAGCGAAGGTTTACCAGACTGATTCCTGGGATGGCGGGACTGACGTATGAGGAGAGATTGAGTCGGTTAGGATTAAATTCGCTGGAGATCAGAAGAACGAGGAGGGATCTCATAGAAACCTATAAAATTCTAACAGGGCTTGACAGGGTAAATGCAGGAAGGATGTTCCTGATGGTGGGGGAGTCCAGAACCAGGGGTCATAGTCTAAGGATACGGGGTAAACTTTTCAGGACTGAAATGAGGAGAAATTTCTTCACCCAGAGAGTGGCCAGCCTGTGTAAATCTGTCATCACGCCCATATCCAAGAGGAATTGGAAGATTCTGGCTAGGGCCTCTGCTATTCCCACCATTCCTTCCCTCAGCAACCCTCATACATCCCATCCAGACTCGGTAAATGGTCTACTTTATTGTGGTACAAAAAGTGTTGGATTGAAAAGGGTTAACAGAATCTATTTGTTCCGTGACTGTAATTAATGTCAGTCTCCATGGATCCTAATTGTGTCACTGGAGATTTTCCATTTTCTATTAATAAGGGGTACCTTTCAATGTGTTATAACATAGTGTCAGCGGGAAAATCAGCACTAACAGAGATCAGCAGCTCCAGAGAGGGAGAGGATAGATCAGAATCTGAGGGCAATATATTGGAATGTTACAACAATTGTTCAGCATCTGAGAACAATGAATTGGAATGTTACAACAATGGGTCAGAATCTGAGAACAATTGATTGGAATGTTACAACAATGGGTCAGAATCTGAGAACAATAGATTGGAATGTTACAACAATGGGTCAGAATCTGAGAACAATGAATTGGAATGTTACAACAATGGGTCAGAATCTGAGAACAATGAATTGGAATGTTACAACAATGGGTCAGAATCTGAGAACAATTGATTGGAATGTTACAACAATGGGTCAGAATCTGAGAACAATAGATTGGAATGTTACAACAACGGACAGGAGTTTATCGTCGGATCTTTACTATCTTTCTACATATTATGATTGGTTCTCATTAAACACTCGTATCGACTGCGCACTGACGATTATTCAATACATTTACTATCCCATCCTGGCTATTATTGGTGTCCCTGGTAAGTCTCTCTATCTAGCTATTATTTCTATAAACCATGCTTAACTGCATTACTGCTCCTGTAATTTACTCTGCCCATCTTGCTGCCGTTGTTATTCCTGGTGAATATCTCCAGCTATTAGCTCTGTAAACCGCTGTGAACTGTATTACAAATTCCTGTCATTTACTCTCTCATCTTTGCTACTGTTGTTGTCTCTATTTCAGGCGAGGAGATCTGTAAACCCTGTTTCACTGAAATGTTTGTCTGCAATGTAAATTTTGGGAAGACTGAAGCCAACGTCATTGATCACCATCACGAAGTCCATCCCCTATCTGTCAAATACAAACTTCACCCTGCCCAATATCTCAGCCCATCTGCTGCATAAACCCTCGTCCCTGTCACTGTTAAATCCACACTTGACTATTCCAATTCTATCCTGGTCACCCTCCCTGTTAAAAACCTCCATAAACCACAGCCCATCTAGAACTCTGCTGCCTGTATCCTAACTCACACCAAATCCCGATCACCCATCAGCCCTGTTCTCACTGATCTACATTGGCTCCCGGTCTGGCAGCACCTTAATTTTAATATTCTCATTCTTGTGTTTGAACTCGCTCCATGCCCTCACCCCTCTAATAAGTCCCATTCCGATATTCCTGAAAATCTTTTTATTTCAATCTTTTCCAAATCTCCTTTCAAAGTGAATTTCTTTCCCTTTGTATCTGACCTGATCCACGATTTTAGACTTCACAGCACTACTGGTGCTGACAGTGCAGAAGCTGTGATCCATAAAGAGATGTGAACTTTGAGTGCGGCCTGCTCAATACCCCATGCTGGGCAGAGCTCCAGCCCGGTCGTATCGTCTATCTGCTGTTAGTCTATCTTCACAGCCGGCCACTTCTAGTGTGGCCAGCACAGTGTCCCAATCTGGGCAGGGCTCTAGCTCAATCGTACCAGATATGTGTTGTTCCTTTGAGGGTGGGTCTGAATATGGTGTCGATCATCCATTCCGGCAGCTTTGATGTACGTCTTTGAAACTTGGTCTGTGCATGTCCACTGACCGCCTGTGTTATTCACTCTCAGCTGAACATACATTCAGCAGCACGAGGAACCCCCTCTAGTGTTATTTAAAAGGACCAGGCATCCAACTTGCAGGTGAGGGGTTTTTGACATACTTCTGCCATTGTTAAGTTAGTGGAGGTCCTGTGGATGGTTTTCTGGAGGTTGTGTTGTGAGCTGCTAGAGACATTCAGTGAAGACAGAGGATTTGGTGACCCAAGTCTGGACAAGGAATGGGGACTGTAGTTACAGTGTCTCTGGGTCTATGACATGACCAACAAATGGAGCAGAGGTTGCAGAGAGGGGATGCTCTGTAAAGAGGGAGAAGGAGGGGGCTCTGCCCTACCCACCCCGTGTTTTCCAAGAGCACTTTTCCTACCTACACCTAACCCCGGAGCAGTGTGTGGGTGACTCTGATTCAATAAGGAGATGGTCACAGAGCTGTGTCACCTCCTGTAACACGACCTGGAGCCTCACACCAGGGTGAGGACAGAGCTGTCAGTGGCTGTTAAGGTCACAGTTTTATTGAACTTCTATTTATCTGGATCTTTCCAGAGAGGAGCAGAAGACATATACAACATAGATTCACAGAGATTGATAGAGACATTTACGACACAGAAAGGGGCCATTCGGCCCCTCTGTGTCAGCTCTCTGTGGAACAATCCAGTCAGTCCCACTCTCCCACTCAATACCTGTATCCCTGCAATTTCATTTCCTTCAAGTGCCCATCCAGTTTCCTTTTGAAATCATTGATTTTCTCAGCTTCCACCACCCTCATGGACAGTGAATTCAACTCATTACCATCCACTGTGTAAAAAGGTTCTTCCTTATATTACCCCTGCATCTCTTACCCAAAACCTTCCATCTGTGTCCCCTAGTCCATATTTTATCAGTTGATGGGAACAGTTTTTCCTTGTCTATCTTTTCTAAGCCTATCATAATCTTGTACACCTCTATCAAATCTCTCTCAATCTCCTTTACTCCAGGGAGAACAACTCCATCTTCTCCAAACTAACCTTGTAACTAAACTCCCATCCCTGGAACCATTCTGGTAAATCTCCTCTGCACCCTCTCAAGGACCTTCACATCCTTCCTAAAGTGTGGTGACCAGAACTGGACACAGTTTTCCAGTTGGGGCCTAACCAAAGCTTTATAAAGTTTCAGCATAACTTCCCTCCTTTTGTATCTTTGCCTCTAATGATGAAGCCCATGATCTGATATGCTTTGCTAAACACTGTCCTATTATGTCCTGGCACATTCAAAGATCAATGCCTACGGAGCCCCAGGTCCCTCTGTTCCTGCACAATCTTTAGAACTGTGCCATTAAGTCTATATTGCCTTCCTATTCTTTCAGACAAAATAGATCACCTCACACACCTCTGTATTAAATTCTGCCTGCCATTTCTCTGTCCATTCTGCCAGCCTATCTATATCCTGTTGCAGGCGGTTTGCAACATCCTCCCGTTCACCTGCTCCAAGATCGGAACATTTTGATATTCTACTCTGTATTCCAAGCTCTTAGCACTGGCCATTGGGGAACATCACTGTCTACAATCCTCCAGTCTGAAAAACAACCATTTCCCACAACTCACACTTTTCTGTCCTTGACAATATTTGATCCAATTGGATGCTAATGCATGGACCTCAATTTTGTTCGCCAAACTTTTGTGTGGTACTTTATCAAATAATTTCATAAAATCCATGTATACAACATCCACCACATTCCCTTCATCAAACCTCTCTGTTACTTCATCAAATAAATTTAATTAGTTCAGTCAAGCGTGATCTGTCTTTTAGAAATCCGTGCTGACAATGCTTACATTACACAAACCTCTCCAAGTGTGTGTTGTCCTTTTTCCCTGATTATAGTTTCTAAAACCTTAATCACCACTGATGTTAAACTAACTGACCAGTAGTTGCGAGGCCTGTGCCTTGTCCATTGATAATTCTGGGAGGTGAGGGTGATCATCTATGTCATCATTTCTCCCTCAGCAGGGAGAAGCAGGATGAGAGATCCCGTGGCTTTGTCAGGATAGCGGAATTCCTGATGGTGTAGGCGGCTCTGAGGGGCCCCCATGTCAATGGGGAGAGGTGCAGGAACTGAAATAACTCTCACTCCATTAATGTGCATTTGGTGTGTGAGCATGCCCAGTACATCTTCCCTTTCCCACCATGGATCACCGATTCTCCACCATTACATCCATCTGAGACGCTCCATCACAGTGTTCCCTTGGTCGCCATCCTGCAGTAAAAAACACCAGCAAAAACCTTTTCATTAACATCTTTATCCAACGTATTCAATTATACAAACAAAACTGAACGATTCACCATTGTGTATTCCCTTAGTGCCTGTCTTATGGGGTCCCTCGACTCGCCCAGTGCTCCTACACAGTGTTTCCCCAATGACTGCAGCATGGCTGGTGGAAGGCTGCTGACCTTCACTGGTGGAGACTGCAGATGGCCTTGCAGGACGTCCTCGAGCAGCTCTGGGCCTTGAGGGCTCGGATTCAGACTGCACCACCTCGACATGGACAGCAGCAGCCTGGGCTGGCTGATGGGTAACAACAAGGACACTGGTGTAGTGACAGTGAAGTGAGAACAAATACTGTCATCATGAGAGAGGACAGCAGGTTCATGCTCCACGGAGACACTCTCACTCCCACGGGGCGACACATCAGTAATCCTAGTAATCTACTGGATCACAGATTGCTGGACTGCTGTGAGAGCCTGCAAACTCCTTTGAACACTGAGATCCACAGCCATGATGACAGCAGTCTGATCCTGTATGGCAGCAAACATGGATCTCATGACCTCAGTCTGAGCTTCCATTGCAGCACTGAGGCAAAGATAATAAAGAACAAAGATAATTACAGCACAGGAACAGGCCCTTCGGCCCTCCAAGCCTGCGCCGATCCAGATCCTCTCTCTAAACATGTCGCCTATTTTCTAAGGTTCTGTATCTCTTTTCTTCCTGCCCATTCATGTATCTGTCTAGATACATCTTAAAAGACTCCATTGTGCCCGCGTCTACCACCTCCGCTGGCAACGCGTTCCAGGTGCCCACCACCCTCTGCGTAAAGAACTTTCCACGCATATCCCCCCTAAACATTTCCCCTTTCACTTTGAACTTGTGTCCTCTCGTAATTGAAACCCCCACTCTGGGAAAAAGCCTCTTGCTGCCCACCCTGTCTATACCTCTCATGATTTTGTACACCTCAATCAGGTCCCCCCTCAACCTCCGTCTATCTAATGAAAATAATCCTAATCTACTCAACCTCTCTTCATAGCTAGCGCCCTCCATACCAGGCAACATCCTGGTGAACCTCCTCTGCACCCTCTCCAAAGCATCCACATCCTTTTGATAATGTGGCGACCAGAACTGTACGCAGTATTCCAAATGTGGCCGAACCAAAGTCCTATACAACTGTAACATGACCTGCCAACTCTTGTACTCAATGCCCCGTCCGATGAAGGAAAGCATGCCGTATGCCTTCTTGACCACTCTATTTACCTGCGTTGCCACCTTCAGGGAACAGTGGACCTGAACACCCAAATCTCTCTGGACATCAATTTTCCCCAGGACTTTTCCATTTACTGCATAGTTCACTCTTGAGTTGGATCTTCCAAAATGCATCACCTCGCATTTGCCCTGATTGAACTCCATCTGCCATTTCTCTGCCCAACTCTCTAATATATCTATATTCTGCTGTATTCTCTGAAAGTCCCCTTCACTATCTGCTACTCCACCAATCTTAGTGTCGTCTGCAAACTTGCTAATCAGTCCACCTATACTTTCCTCCAAATCATTAATGTATATCACAAACAACAGTGGTCCCAGCACGGATCCCTGTGGAACACCACTGGTCACACGTCTCCATTTTGAGAAACTCCCCTCTACTGCTACTCTCTGTCTCCTGTTGCCCAGCCAGTTCTTTATCCATCTAGCTAGTACACCTTGGACCCCAAGCGCCTTCACTTTCTCCATCAGCCTGCCATGGGGAACCTTATCAAACGCCTTACTGAAGTCCATGACATCGACAGCCCTTCCCTCATCAATCAACTTTGTCACTTCCTCAAAGAATTCTATTAAGTTGGTAAGACATGACCTTCCCTGCACAAAACCATGTTGCCTATCACTGATGAGCCCATTTTCTTCCAAATGGGAATAGATCCTATCCCTCAGTATCTTCTCCAGCAGCTTCCCTACCACTGACGTCAGGCTCACCGATCTATAATTACCTGGATTATCTCTGCTACCCTTCTTAAACAAGGGGACAACATTAGCAATTCTCCAGTCCTCCGGGACATCACCCGTGTTTAAGGATGCTGCAAAGATATCTGTTAAGGCCCCAGCTATTTCCTCTCTCGCTTCCCTCAGTAACCTGGGATAGATCCCATCCGGACCTGGGGACTTGTCCACCTTAATGCCCTTTAGAATACCCAACACTTCCTCCCTCCTTATGCCGACTTGACCTAGAGTAATCAAACATCTGTTCCTAACCTCAACATCCGTCATGTCCCTCTCCTCGGTGAATACCGATGCAAAGTACTCGTTTAGAATCTCACCCATTTTCTCTGAGTCCAAGCATAACATTCCTCCTTTGTCCTTTAGTGGGCCAATCCTTTCTCTAGTTACCCTCTTTCTCCTTATATATGAATAAAAGGCTTTGGGATTTTCCTTAACCCTGTTTGCTAATGATATTTCATGACCCCTTTTAGCCCTCTTAATTCCTCGTTTCAGATTGGTCCTACATTCCCGATATTCTTTCAAAGCTTCGTCTTTCATCAGCCGCCTACACCTTATGTATGCTTCCTTTTTCCTCTTAGCTAGTCTCACAATTTCACCTGTCATCCATGGTTCCCTAATCTTGCCATTTCTATCCCTCATTTTCACAGGAACATGTCTCTCCTGAACGCTAATCAACCTCTCTTTAAAAGCCTCCCACATATCAAATGTGGATTTACCTTCAAACAGCTGCTCCCAATCTACATTTCCCAGCTCCTGCCGAATTTTGGTATAGTTGGCCTTCCCCCAATTTAGCACTCTTCCTTTAGGACCACTCTCGTCTTTGTCCATGAGTATTTTAAAGCTTACGGAATTGTGATCACTATTCCCAAAGTAGTCCCCTACTGTAACTTCAACAACCTGGCCGGGCTCATTCCCCAACACCAGGTCCAGTATGGCCCCTTCCCGAGTTGGACTATTTACATACTGCTCTAGAAAACCTTCCTGGATGCTCCTTACAAATTCTGCTCCATCTGGACCTCTAACACTAAGCGAATCCCAGTCAATGTTGGGAAAATTAAAATCTCCTATCACCACCACCCTGTTGCTCCTACATCTTTCCATAATCTGTTTACATATTTGTACCTCTATCTCACGCTCGCTGTTGGGAGGCCTGTAGTACAGCCCCAACATTGTTACCACACCCTTCCTATTTCTGAGTTCTGTCCATATTGCCTCACTGCTCGAGTCCTCCATAGTGCCCTCCTTCAGCACAGCTGTGATATCCTCTTTGACCAGTAATGCAACTCCTCCACCCCTTTTACCTCCCTCTCTATCCCGCCTGATGCATCGATATCCTGGGATATTTAGTTGCCAATCATGCCCTTCCCTCAACCAAGTCTCAGTAATAGCAATAACATCATACTCCCAGGTACTAATCCAAGCCCTAAGTTCATCTGCCTTACCTACTACACTTCTTGCATTAAAACAAATGCACCTCAGACCACCAGTCCCTTTATATTCATCATCTGCTCCCTGCCTGTTCTTCCCCTTCGTCACACTGACTTCATTATCTAGTTCCTTACAGGCTTTTGTTACTACCTCCTTACTGTCAACTGACCTCAATTGGTTCCCATCCCCCTGCCACATTAGTTTAAACCCTCCCCAACAGCGTTAGCAAAAGCACCTCCAAGGACATTGGTTCCAGTCCGGCCCAGGTGTAGACCATCCAATTTGTAATAGTCCCACCTCCCCCAGAACCGGTCCCAATGTCCCAAAAATCTGAACCCCTCCTTCCTGCACCATCTCTCAAGCCACGCATTCATCCTGACTATTCTTTCATTTTTACTCTGACTATCACGTGGCACTGGTAGTAATCCTGAGATTACTACCTCTGAGGTCCTGCTTTTTAACTTTGCTCCTAACTCCCTAAACGCTGCTTGTAGGACCTCATCCCGTTTTTTACCTATATCATTAGTGCCTATGTGCACAATGACAACTGGCTGTTCACCCTCCCCCTTTAGAATGTTCTGCAGCCGATCTGAGACATCCCTGACCCGTGCACCTGGGAGGCAACATACCATTCGGGAGCCTCGTTTTCGACCACAGAACCGCCTATCTACTCCCCTTACAATCGAATCCCCTACGACTATAGCCCTTCCACTCTTTTTCCCGCCCTTCTGAACAGAAGAGCCAGCCACGGTGCCATGGACCTGGCGACTGCTGCCTTCCCCTGGTGAGCCATTTCCCCCAACAGTATCCAAAACGGTATACTTGTTTTGGAGGGAGATGACCGCAGGGGACTCCTGCGCTGCCTGCCTGCTCTTTCTCTGCCTTTTGGTCACCCATTCCCTTTCTCCCTCAGCAATCCTAATCTGCGGTGTGACCAATTCACTAAACGTGCTATCCACGACCTCCTCAGCATCGCGCATGCTCCAAAGTGAGTCCATCCGCAGCTCGAGAGCCGTCATGCGGTCTAACAAGAGCTGCAGTTGGACACACTTCCTGCACGTGAAGGAGTCAGGGACATCAGCCGTGTCCCTGAGCTCCCACATTGAGCAAGAGGAGCATGACACGGGTCTGAGATCTCCTGCCATTTTTAATCTTAAGCTTAACTTAGTTAACTGAAAAAGGAACGAAAAGTTTTTACCAATCACAATAAACCAGAGAAATCGAAAAAGCCTTACCTTATAAACACCCCACCGAGTCCTTTTTTTTTGGTTAGAGGAGGAGGGCGGGTGGGAGACACGACAAGTGTGGTGTCTCGGGTTCAGAAACCGCCCAAATATATAGTGTTTTACTTACCCAGCAGCCCCCTGGCCTCCGCCGAAAAACAAAAGGAAATTAAATTTACTTTCAAACTGACCTTCCTAGCTGCTCACTCGCTCACTCTCTGCTCCCGAAAAAGCTGCTGCAATGAAAGGAAAGTTATTTTAAACCGCCCAAATATGTAGTGTTTTACTTACCCAGCAGCCCCCTGGCCTCCGCCGAAAAACAAAAGGAAATTAAATTTACTTTCAAACTGACCTTCCCAGCTGCTCACTCGCTCACTCACTGCTCCCGAAAAAGCTGCTGCAATGAACGTTGAGTGTCTGCCGTCTGTGCTGCAGTGGAAGCTGAGACAATGTTCACCAGACACTGTATCAGGGCTGGGTCCGCTACTGCTATCATGGAGTTAGTGACCGCATCCACAGGGGAAAGTATGGGCTTCAAGCACTGTGCAATGTCCTGCGCCATGTTGGAGCCGGACTCCTCCATGTTCCGAGACAGTGATAACAGACTGTCTGACATGCCTGTCAATGGACAAAGTATCTCAGTGTACATGTCCATCAGCATTCTCCTGTGTGCTGTTCCAGCAATGTTCACATCTGAGTCCTGTGTATTATAACACGTTTGTGACCTCACCCTCCGGTGAGCTGACACATGAGCTATCCTTTCCCCCTGGCCTGGCTGCACCTCACACGTGCTCGGTGACTCACCACCTGCAGATTCCGACTCTATACCAGCCTCTAAGGTCCACACAGTGTAAGTATTTGATCTGATGACTATGAGTATCAGACCAAGTGATGGGGTTTCACCACCAGTGCTGTACTGCTCTCTCTCTCTCTCTCTGTCTCCTGGATCTGCTGTGACTGGGAAGCTGGCAGTTTTGGGTAATGATTGGAAAGTATAAAATCAGAGGGGGAGGGTTGGGGTGAGGAATTGGGGGTGGGTTGGAAAGCAGGAAGTTCATGGTCCCACCATCTGCAGCTTGTACATCATCCCAGACAGCAGGACGAGGGGCAGTTGGGAGTTAAGAAGAGACATAAGGCCGGAACATAGCATCATGCTGAATACTCTCGGTGATGCCGGATGCTATGGGCTCTGTCACAACCGGTCCCATGATGTGAAGAACCATCTCCTCCCTCAGGCTCAGGGGATGAAGGTCTGCCTGGTTCCCGCCGGTTCACTGCTGCTCCCTGTAATTGTCGGCCACCATGTTCTGTAAGAGAAAGGGCAGAATGTCAGTGATTGTGTTGCTCTGTGTTTGGGTGATGTCCTTGGCACAGTTGAATAGCTGCAGGAATGTGGAGGCAGGGAGAGGTGGGTGTGAAGCTGGTATAAGTGTAATGTGTGTGAAGGAGAGATGGAGTATGTGAATGTTAGGTGTGAGTCCTGAGTGTTAGGGACTACTGATGGGTGAGTGATTGGGGTGTGGTACATTGAGCAGTGTGAGAGGTTGGTGATGTTGGGGGTAGGAGAAGCCATGTGGAGATGAATTAACTGACATTGTGTGACCCGTGTGAACTCATTAAACTTCTTCTTGCTCTGCTGCCAGGTTCTTAGGGCCAGACCTCTTGCATTGACCTCCCTGGCCACCTGCTCCCATTCCATTCGGTGGACGTTGCTTGAGGGTCTCCAGCCCACTCCACGAAAACATGGCCTCTCTCCTCCTGTCACCCACCATGACTAAGGCCTCCAGCATCACATCCGTGAACAACAGAGCCCTCTCTCTGTCGTAGTATTCCATTTGCCTTGTCTCCAATTGCAGCATTCCCAATCAGCAACAGCAGCCTCCTGTGATTCAGTACAACTTCCCGTTAAGAGGGACAGACTGACTTGAAGAGCTGAAGCCTGGCTGAAACACGAGCCAGCCTCACAGACAGTAAGACCCCTGTTAAACGTGCAGACAGACAGCAGCGCGGGTCGCTTTGTGGTGTACGTCGAATGCATGGAAATGAGGAGGCAGCAGGATGTTTGTGTGTCACCTGTCTCAACAGGAACGGGGACGGGCAAATCATGAAAAAGTGATGCAAACACGATTTTTTCGCACTTCCTATTGACCTTTCCCTCTTTCACGTTTTTTCTCTCTGTCCTTAACTCACTTCACTCTCTGTCTCTTGTTCATAGAATTAGAGATTGGCGCAGCACAGAAAGAGGCTATTCGGCCCATTGCGTCAGTACTGTCTCTTTGAAAGAGCTATCTAATTAGCTCCTCTCCCAGCCTCTTTCCCCAGACTCATGTTGCCAATGTGGAAAAACCTTTCCTTCAATCTCAGTTTCTCCCATCTTGCAGCAGTCACACAGCTTCCAGCCTCTTCACACAGCCACAGTCAGCTGAACCTCGTTAACTACTCAGCACCTCCAATTAGGCAGCAGCCAACCCCAGTGCTGTACCTGTCCTGGGAGTATTTAATGGGGGACAGTGTAGAGTGAGCTTTATTCTGCATCTAAGCCGTGCTGTACCTTTCATGGCAGTGTTTGATGGGCACAGTGTAGAGTGAGCTTGACCCTGCGTCTAACCTGTACTGACTCTGCCACAAATATTTGTTCATCTAAAACTCTGCTGCCTGTATCTAAACTCAAAGCAAGTCCCGTTCATCCATCACTCCAGTGCTCGTTCACCTACATTGGCCCCTGCTCTGGTAACATCTTGATTTTAAAACTCTCATCCTCATGTTCAAACCCAACTCATTCTGAAATGCCCAGTGATGAAACGGCCTCATCAAAATACTAAATGTTATTTTGTTTGTTAGAACCACAGGGACTGCAGTGGTTCAAGATTCACCATTCTCTCATGGTAACCAGGGATGGGGAAGTAATGCTGGCCTTGTCAGTATCACCCATATCCTGAGAACAAATAGGCAGGAAATAAAATAGGAATAAAATCAATGAGTTTGTAATTGACCTATTGAAACCAGGCGAGGTCTGTGATCAGAGTGAGACGTCATAACCGAATAAACAAATTGTCAACACAATTTATCTCACCAGCCCCTTGTGTTTGTCTTTCTGCTGTTGTCTTCATCAGAAAACAAGTAACAATTAATCTCGGGATTAAAAACTACTGAATGTCAATTGTACACATGAGATACATACTCAATGGTTTCTGTTATCAGACAGTCAGAGAATTACACAGCACAGGAGGAGACTATGTAACATATCGTACCAGTTCCAGCTCTTTGAAGGACATTTTCAATGATTCCTCTCCCCTGTTCTTTTCTCCCAGTCCAGTAAATCACCCTGTTAGTATTGATCCAATTCCCGACTGAAAGTTTCTGTTAAATCTGCTTCCACAACCCTTTCAGGAAGTGAATTCCAAATCATAAACACTCGCTGTGTAAAGAAAAGAAAATCTCCTCATCTCTCCTCTGTTTGTTTGTTAATCAACATTAAACTGTGTTCCCTGGTTACTTACCCTTCATCCAGTCAAACCAGATTCTCTTTATTTATTCTTGCAAAGCACATCACCATTGTAAGCCCCTCTATTAAATCTCCCTTTTAGCTTCTCTGCTCTACGGAGAACAATCCCAGCTTCTCTCCACATAACTGAACTCCCTCATCCCTGTTACCATTCTAGTATATCACCGAGGCACCATCTCCAAGGCCTTGGAATCTTCATAAAGTGTGGTGTCCAGAATTGGACACAATATCTCAGCTGAGGCTCAAACATTCATTTCTAGTCTTAGCAGAATGTTCTTGTGTTTTTTTTTAAATTCTTTGCTTCTAGTTCTAAAGCTAAGGATCCCGGATGCCTTTTTAAAATCTTCAGAACTTATCCGGCCACCATTGAAGATTTGTGTACATACGCACCCAGTCTCTGTGCTCCGGTACCATCTTTTAAATGGTGCAGTTTAGTTTCTATTCACTCCCCTTATTCTCCCTCACAAAATAATCACTTCCCCAATTCTATGTGTTAAATTTCATTCACCATGTGTATTCTTATTTCACCATCTGATGGTCCATGTCCTCCTGAAGTGGCTACTATCCTTCACACTGGTTACTACATTTATAAGTTTCCTGCCTTCTGCAAATGTTGAGACTCTGCTCTTCACACGTAAGTCTTTGTCATGCATCTATTTATCTATATGTCAGGAAGAGTACTGGTTCTAATACTGACCCCTGAGAAATTGCACTGTATGCTTCCCCTCCTCCACCAGTCTGAACAATGTCTGTTCACTACTTCTCTCTGCTTTCTGTCCCTGAGTCAGTGTCATATCCACACTATCACTGTCACATTAATCCATGTGTTCCATTTTCATAACAAGTCTATGGAATGCCATTTGATCACAGGCCTTTTGAAAGTCTGTTCACATAAGTGTATATACATAATTGCATATGCATGTGCAGGGGTGGAAGATGTTGGTATGGTTCTTAATGAATACTTCGTGGTTCACGTTACAAAAGAGGGGTATGATGCAGATATTGTAGCTAAGGAGGAGGAATATGAAGTATTTGATGTGATATACTTAGGGAGAGAGGAGGTATTAATGGGATTAGCATCCTTGAAAGTTGATAAGTCACCAGATCCAGATAAAATGCATCCTATGCTGTTAAAACAATTAAGAGAAGAAATAGCAGAGGGTCTGGCCATCATTTTCCAGTCCTCACTGGGTACAGGTGTGGTGCCAGAGGATTGGAGTACTGTTAACATTGAACCTCTGTTTATAGAGGACCCCAGGGTTAGAATGAAAGATTACAGGCCAGTCAGTCTAACCTCAGTCGTGGACAAAATATTGGAATCTATTCTGAGAGACAGGATAAACTGTCTCTTAGAAAGGCACAGGCTAATCAAGGATAGTCAGCATGGATTTGTTAAGGGACGCTCTAGTTTGACCAACTTGAGTGAGTTTTTTGAAGAAGTAACAAGGAAGATAGATGAGGGTAGTGCAGTTCATGTGGTCTACATGGATTTAAGCAAGGCTTTTGACAAGGTCCCACATGGCAGACTGGTTAAAAAAAATAAAATCCCATGGAATCCAGGGAAATAAAGCAAGGTTGATACAAAATTGGCTCATAGGCAGGAAACAAAGGGCAATTGTTGATGGGTGTTTTATTGACTGGAGGGCTGTTTCCAATATAATAAAAGCAAGATACTGCAGATGCTGGAAATCTGAAACAAAAACAAGAAATGCTGGAATCACTCAGCAGGTCTGGCAGCATCTGTGGAAAGAGAAGCAGAGTTAACGTTTCGGGTCAGTGACCCTTCCTCGAAACCCCGGACTGTTTCAGACAGACCTTCGGACTGTTTCCAATGGTGTTCCACAGGGCTCAGGACTGAGTCCCCTGCTTTTTGTGGTATATATTAATGACTTGGACGTAAATGTAGAAGCATGATCAAGAGGTTTGTAGATGACACACAGATTTGCCGTGTGGTAGATAGCGAGGAGGATTGCTGTAGGTTGCAGGAAGATATCGATGGCAGAAAAGTGGCAAATGGGATTCCACCTGATTAAGAATGAGGCGATGCAAATTGAGGAGTTCAAACAAAGCAAAGGGATGCACGATTAATGGGAAAATACTAGGAAGTGTAGAGGAAGTGAGGGAACTTTGGAGTCAATGTCCACAGATCCCCGAAGTAGCAGGACAGGTTGATTAGGTGGTTAAGAAGGCATACGGAATCCTTCCCTTTATTAGCTGAGGTATAGAATACAAAAGCAGGGAGGTTATGCTGGAACTGTATAACTCTTTGGGTAGACCATAACTTGAGTGTTTTGTGCCGTTCTGGTCACCTCATTGCAGAAAGGATGTAATTGCATTCGAGAGGGCACAGAGGAGATTTCCAAGGATGTTACCAGGACTGGAAAAATGCAGCTATGTGGAATGATTGGATAGGCTGGGGTTGTTCTTCTTGGAACAGAGAAGGTTGAGGGGAGATCTGATTGAAATGTATATATTTTTAGGGGCCTGGATAGAATGGAGGTGAAGGGTCTAATCACATTAGCAGAGAGATCAGTGATGAGGGGGCATAGATTTAAAATGATTGATGGAAAGATTAGAGGGGAGTTGAGGAAACACCTGTTCACCCAGAAATAGGAAATTGGCGCAGTGGCAGGAAACAAAGGGTAATTGTTGACGGGTATTTTAGAGTCAGGAGGGATGTTTCCAGCGGCGTTCCACAAGGCTCAGGACTGGGTCCCCTGCTTTGGTGTGAGTCTGGAACTCACTGCCTGAAAGGGTAGTTGAGGCAGGAACACTCAACCCATTCAGAAGGAGTCTGGACATGCAGCTCAGGTGAAACAATCTGCAGGGTTATTGGCCAAATGCTGGATGGTGGGATTAGAATAGTGGATCGTTTATCGGCTGGCACAGCAATAACGTTCCAACGGGCATCTTTCTCTGCCTTAACCTTACTATGATTCTCTGATTCCATTACACAAAACACGCTATTCTCGTTAACACTCACAGTTACGTCCTCAACGAACTCGATTAAGATTAGAAAATGATTTTCCATTAACCTATCTATGCTGCTTGTCATTTATTAATCATGATTTTACAGGCAAGAAATACATTGTGCTGGGTTACGGACTCCAGAAGTTTCCAACTATCAACATTAGACTAACTGGTCAGTAGTTACAGGGTTTGTCCAACCTTTCCTCTTTTTAAATAGGGTGTAACATTTACAGCCTTCCAGTCCTCTGTCTCCAATCCCATATCAAAGGAGGATTCGAAGATTCTGGCCAGTGCCGCTGTGTTTCCACAATTCCTTCCCTCATTAAACCTCAGATATCCTATCCAGACCAAATAAATGTTCTACTTTATTGTGGTACAAAAACGTATAGATTGTAATGAGTTAACTGAACCTGTTTGTTCAGTGACTGTAGTTAATGTCCGTCTCCCTAATTGTGTCACTGGGAGGTTTTCCATCGTCTATTAATAAGGGGCTCCTTTCAATGTATTATCCCATAATTTCAGCGGGAACATAACAGAGATTAGCAGCTCCAGAGAGAGGGAGAAGATAGATCAGAACCTGAGAACAATAGATTGGAATGTTACAACAATGGGTCAGAATCTGAGAACAATAGATTGGAATGTTACAACAATGGGTCAGAGTCTGAGAGCAATAGACTGGAATGTTGCAACAATGGGTCAGAGTCTGAGAACAATAGATTGGAATGTTACAACAATGGGTCAGAGTCTGAGAGCAATAGACTGGAATGTTGCAACAATGGGTCAGAGTCTGAGAACAATAGACTGGAATGTTGCAACAATGGGTCAGAATCTGAGAACAATAGATTGGAATGTTACAACAATGGGTCAGAGTCTGAGAGCAATAGACTGGAATGTTGCAACAATGGGTCAGAGTCTGAGAACAATAGACTTGAATGTTACAACAATGGGTCAGAATCTGAGAACAATAGATTGGAATGTTACAACAATGGGTCAGAATCTGAGAACAATAGATTGGAATGTTACAACAATGGGTCAGAGTCTGAGAACAATAGATTGGAATGTTACAACAATGGGTCAGAATCTGAGAGCAATAGACTGGAATGTTACAACAATGGGTCAGAATCTGAGAACAATAGATTGGAATGTTACAACAATGGGTCAGAATCTGAGAGCAATAGATTGGAATGTTACAACAATGGGTCAGAATCTGAGAACAATAGATTAGAATGTTACTGCAATGGACAGCAGGAGTTTCTCCTATTGGTTTTACTGGCTCACTGCATATTATTACTGGATAACATTAGAAGAGCGGATCTTTTGTGCTCTGAAGATGTTTCAATCGATTTATTATCCCATCCTCTTTATTATTGGTGTCTCAGGTAAGTCTCTGTATCCAACTATTAGATTCATAAGCCATATTTCAATGATTTAGTGTTCTCGTAATTTATATCGTGAGCAGACTGAAACCATTGTCTTCAGTTTCTGTCGCAAATTATATTCCCCATCCACGATCTGCATCCCCCTCGCTGGCCATTGTCTGAGGCTGAACCAGGGAGTTAACAATCTCTGCAATTTAATGCTGAGCTGACTTCATTCCCGTGTTCTCTCCATCTCCAACCCTGCCTATTGTTACAGCCAGGTGAAGAGGGGTCACAGTCTCTCCTCGTGCCCTTCCTCTTATTTGACCGCAATAGGGTGTGCCCTTTCTAGAGAGTGGATGTGGTAACCATCTCAGTGAGTATTTTCCCTTTTCCCTTTGGTGTGATGGTGAAGGAACCAATCGGACTGGTTCTCTGGAGATTAAACAGGAAAGAGGTGAGTTTATTATACTTAGCAATCTAAATCGTATCTAAATAAAACCATAATAAAATACACCACACATTTATGCACACACTCACACGAGAATCACATGGAAATAGATTACAGAGTGAGAAGTACATTTGTGATTGGATTGGAGTCCTAAATAAATTTTAAATAATACTCATTCTGTGAGGTTGGATGATTCGGTGGTCTTCTGGCTGAAGTATTTTGCTAACGCTGTTGGGGAGGGTTTAAACTAATGTGGCAGGGGGATGGGAACCAAATGAGGTCAGTGGAGAGTAAGGATGTAGTAACTAAAGCCTGTAAGGAACTAGATAATGAAGTCAGCGTGACTAAGGGAAAGAGTAGGCAGGGAGCAGTTGATGAAAGCAAAGGGACTGGTGGTCTGAGGTGTATTTGTTTTAATGCAAGAAGTGTAGTAGGTAAGGCAGATGAACTTAGGGCGTGGATTAGTACCTGGGAGTATGATGTTATTGCTGTTACTGAGACTTGGTTAAGGGAAGGGCATGATTGGCAACTAAATATCCCAGGATACCGATGCTTCAGGCGGGATAGAGAGGGAGGTAAAAGGGGTGGAGGAGTTGCATTACTGGTCAAAGAGGATATCAAAGCTGTGCTGAAGGAAGGCACTATGGAGGACTCGAGCTGTGAGGCAATATGGGCAGAACTCAGAAATAGGAAGGGTGCGGTAACAATGTTGGGGCTGTACTACAGGCCTCCCAACAGCGAGCGTCAGATCGAGGTACAAATATGTAAACAGATTATGGAAAGATGTAGGAGCAACAGGGTGGTGGTGATAGGAGATTTTAATTTTCCCAACATTGACTGGGATTCACTTAATGTTAGAGGTCTAGATGGAGCAGAATTTGTAAGGAGCATCCAGGAGGGTTTTCTAGAGCAGTATGTAAATAGTCCAACTCGGGAAGGGGCCATACTGGACCTGGTGTTGGGAAATGAGCCGGGCCAGGTGGTTGAAGTTTCAGTAGGGGACTACTTTGGGAATAGTGATCACAATTCCGTAAGCTTTAAAATACTCATGGACAAAGACGAGAGTGGTCCTAAAGGAAGAGTGCTAAATTGGGGGAAGGCCAACGATACCAAAATTCGGCAGGAGCTGGGGAATGTAGATTGGGAGCAGCTGTTTGAAGGTAAATCCACATTTGATATGTGGGAGGCTTTTAAAGAGAGGTTGATTAGCGTTCAGGAGAGACATGTTCCTGTGAAAATGAGGGATAGAAATGGCAAGATTAGGGAACCATGGATGACAGGTGAAATTGTGAGACAAGATAAGAGGAAAAAGGAAGCACACATCAGGTCTAGGCGGCTGAAGAAAGACGAAGCTTTGAAAGAATATCAGGATTGTAGGCGCAACCTGAATCGAGGAATTAAGAGGGCTAAAAGGGGTCATGAAATATCTTTAGCAAACAGGGTTAAGGAAAATCCCAAAGCCTTTTATACATATATAAGGAGCAAGAGGGTAACTAGAGAAAGGATTGGCCCACTCAAGGACAAAGGAGGAAAGCTATGCGTGGAGTCAGAGAAAATGGGTGAGATTCTAAACGAGTACTTTGCATCGGTATTCACCGAGGAGAGGGACATGACGGATGTTGAGGTTAGGGACAGATGTTTTATTGCTCTAGGTCAAGTCGGCATAAGGAGGGAGGAAGTGTTGGGTATTCTAAAGGGCATTAAGGTGGACAAGTCCCCAGGTCCGGATGGGATCTATCCCAGGTTACTGAGGGAAGCGAGAGAGGAAATAGCTGGGGCCTTAACAGATATCTTTGCAGCATCCTTAAACACGGGTGAGGTCCCTGAGGACTGGAGAATTGCTAATGTTGTCCCCTTGCTTAAGAAGGGTAGCAGGGAAAATCCAGGTAATTATAGACCGGTGAGGCTGACGTCAGTGGTAGGGAAGCAGCTGGAGAAGATACTGAGGGATAGGATCTATTCCCATCTGGAAGAAAATGGGCTGATCAGTGATAGGCAACATGGTTTTGTGCAGGGAAGGTCATGTCTTACCAACTTAATAGAATTCTTTGAGGAAGTGACAAAGTTGATTGATGAGGGAAGAGCTGTAGGTGTCATTACATGGACTTCAGTAAGGCGTTTGATAAGGTTCCCCATGGTAGGCTGATGGAGAAAGTGAAGGCGCATGGGGTCCAAGGTGTACTAGCTAGATGGATAAAGAAGTGGCTGGGCAACAGGAGACAGAGAGTAGCAATGGAGGGGAGTTTCTCAAAATGGAGACGTGTCACCAGTGGTGTTCCACAGGGATCCGGGCTGGACCACTGTTGTTTGTGATATACATAAATGATTTGGAGGAAAGTATAGGTGGTCTGATTAGCAAGTTTGCAGACGACACTAAGATTGGTGGAGTAGCAGATACTGAAGGGGACTGTCAGAGAATACAGCAGAATATAGATAGACTGGAGAAGTTGGGCCGAGAAATGGCAGATGGAGTTCTATTAGGGAAAATGCGAGGTGATGCATTTTGGAAGATCCAATTCAAGAGTGAACTGTGCAGTAAATGGAAAAGTCCTGGGGAAAATTGATGTGCAGAGAGATTTGGGTGTTCAGGTCCATTGTTCCCTGAAGGTGGCAACGCAGGTCAATAGAGTAGTCAAGAAGGCATACGGCATGCTTTCCTTCATCGGACGGGGTATTGAGTACAAGAGTTGGCAGATCATATTACAGTTGTATAGGACTTTGGTTCAGCCACATTTGGAATAATGCGTGCAGTTCTGGTCGCCACATTACCAAAAGGATGTGGATGCTTTGGAGAGGGTGCAGAGGAGATTCACCAGCATGTTGCCTGGTATGGAGGGCGCTAGCTATGAAGAGAGGTTGAGTAGATTAGGTTTATTTTCATTAGAAAGACGGAGGTTGAGGGGGGACCTGATTGAGGTGTACAAAATCATGAGAGGTATAGACAGGGTGGAAAGCAAGAAGCTTTTTCCCAGAGTGGGGGATTCAATTACTAGGGGACACGAGTTCAAAGTGAAAGGGGAAAAGTTTAGGGGGGATATGCGTGGAAAGTTCTTTACGCAGAGGGTGGTGGGTGCATGGAACGCATTACCAGTGGAGGTGGTAGACGCGGGCACGATAGTGTCTTTTAAGATGTATCTAGACAGATACATGAATGGGCAGGAAGTAAAGAGATACAGACCCTTAGAAAATAGGCGAAAGGTTTAGATAGAGGGTTTGGATCCGCGTAGGCTTGGAGGGCCGAAGGGCCTGGTCCTGTGCTGTAATTTTCTTTTTTCTTTGTTCTTTCTTTGAAGTTATATTCTTGAAGTCTTTGGATGGTCAAAGTGCCCTTTGTGGCTGACCCACGTGGCTCAGGGTTTTCCTGGACGCAGACTTGTGGGTGGCTTTCTTCCCCCGGTGTCTCTGTCTGTAGTAATCTGTAGAAATGAACGGCCCACAGCCGCACATGGTTTTCAAACTTGTGAAGTTATCTGGACAGAGAGAGGGAGTGGGGGACACAGCCCTTCTGCTTCTGCACAGTTTGAATTACTGGCTTGTCTGTCTTTGTCCAGGGGCAACTCCCAGCTTTCACAGAGATGACAGAAGGTCCCCTGACTGCCTCACAGTATTTGCTGGACCCTTATTAAGAGATTCAAAGTTAGGAACTTCGATCTCCCCAGGTTTCAGGATACCAGTATTTACACTTGGAGGAGTTTGCTCTTTTAAAGTGAATTTGTCAGGATGTCCTTGTATACCGTGTTAATGAATGTAATCTTAGGTAATTCAATAACTAGAGAAAGCCAATGTTTTGGGTCCAGGCTCATCAGACATGTGTCTCCTGTTGCCTCTGGAATGTGAAAATGTGTTTCAAGATGGCGGTGGCCATCTTGGCTGCCAGTTTTTTCGAGGTTAGCTGCAGGACTTTTTTCCATTAAATGATTACTGTAAGTGTCTAATCGATGAATTAAAATTCCTCATTGGGCATATTGTGTTATCTTGACACCGCTGCAGCACATGGAAAGAAATGTGATCATAGGAACATTTTATTACAGAATCGTGAGAAGAAATAGAAGGAAACACAAATTCATTCTCAATAATCACTTCTCAAATTCAAACATTAATCTTAGAATTACTGCAGCTGACATTGTCTATTACAGTTTTGCTGATTTAATTTTTTGGTGTTTTGTCTGGGATGATGATGTGTCGGGTTCGACCTTTTTTCTCTCTCCTGCAATGAGGCTTTCACCATTCAGGTTCCTGTCTAAACTTCCTCCCTAAACTGACAATGTGTAATAAATTGGTTTTTTTGGGGGGTTTGTTTAGCTTTCGGTTTGGGACCTGATCATTGGGTTCTTCAGTGGGAAGATCCACACTGACCTCACTTTTAGCTTCTGGTGAGGTACACAAATGATGTTTACTTTAGGGTATTTCGCCCTCACTTTTCCCTTTACTGAAGGGAGCATCATTTTTTTCTGATCTGCCCTGTGTCCTCTGGGACATTCGTGCTCGCAAGTGTCTGTCCAGCTTTCACTTCACTCTACTGCGGCACTTCGACTAGGTGAGGCATCTCCCTCACCATCGGCTTGCCTTTTTTGGAACTTACCTTGCCCTTGCAGCTTTCTGTAAATGCTGTTAGCAGCCTTTTTAGGATGCCTTTTTTGGGTTGTATTTAAAGAGGAGAGCGTGTGGTCTAATTTATCTAACATTTCAGGGTTGGCAAATCGGAGAATAGGGGATTCCAGTTGAGAATCCTCATGGCCCTCTTCTAACCTGTCCTCACTGTCCTTTTCAATCCTCCCCTTTTGACTGTCTGACAGATCTGTGCATGTCTGTCCCCTCCAAAGCCTTTGCTTTTTTCCTTTGGTCTGGGGTGTCAATTAAATAATTTACCTGACTATTCCTTTTGCCACTCGATATGGACCACCGAACTGGGCTTTTAGGGATTCACCCTGCAGTGGGAGTAGTAACAATACAGGGTCTCTGTCCTGAAATGTTCCAGCCTCGGCATTTCAGTCTGATTACCTTTTCATAGCTGCCTGGGAGGTCTTTAGGTGTTACTGAGCCAAGGCACAGGCTCTCGTGAGCCACTCCCAGAGCAAGGAAATGTAGTCTAACATGGAAGTTTGATCCCTCTGCCCCCAAAAGCTTCTCCTTGATTAGTTTAAGAGGACCTCTCATCTCGTGTCCATAAACTAATTGAAAGAGACTAACGCCAGTGGATTCATTGGATAAGTCCCTGGTAACCAACAGGAGAAATCCCAGCCCTTTGTCCCCGTCATGGGGTTACTCATAGCAGTATGGCCTGATCATTGACTTTAGGGTCTGGTGGTGCCGCTCCAAAGCCCCTTGTGACTGTGGGTGGTAGGCTGAGGACTTGCACTGGGTTATGTCCAGATTCCCTTTTCAAAAATACTTGATATAAAATGTGTGCCCTTTTCCATCTGGATCTCAGCAGGCAGCCCATTATCGGGTAAAGAATTGGGTTAACCCCTCCACCACTACCTTGGCAGAGATAGTTCTTCGGAAGAATGGCCTCTGGGAATCGGGTCACCACATCCATAATGGTGAGAAGATACTGGTAATCAAGTTTTGTTTTCAGCAGGTGTCCCACACAATCCACCAGCATTCTGCTGAAGGGTTCCACAAAAGCTGGTATGGCAATTAGGAGTGAAGGTTTTATTGCAGTTTGGGGCTTCTCCACGACCTGGCACATGTGACCAGATTTACAGAAATCCACCACATCTTTATGGAGTTGTGGCCAGTGAAGATGCTGTCTTATGCAGGCTTCGATTTTTCATATACTGACATGTCCAGTCATTGGAAGTTCGTGGGCCATTCTTAATATTTCTGAAAGGGCACTGGCAAGCAAGAACTTGGTTTAAAGTGTGTTTATTCGACGCCAGGAGCATCCGGAATAAGGTGGGTGAGCTTGCAGCATGGGTTGGTACCTGGGATCTCGATGTTGTGGCCATTTCGGAGACTTGGGTAAAGCAGAGACAGGAATGGATGTTGCAGGTTCCGGGATTTAGATGTTTCAGTAAGAACAGAGAAGATGGTAAAAGAGGGGCGGGGTGGGGGGGTGGGTGGCATTGTTAATCAAGGAGAGTATTACAGCGGCAGAAAGGACATTTGATGACTCGTCTACTGAGGTAGTATGGGCCGAGGTTAGAAACAGGAGAGGAGAGGTCACCCTGTTGGGAGTTTTCTGTAGACCTCCGAATAGTTCCAGAGATGGAGAGGAAAGGATAGCGAAGATGATTCTCGACAGGAGCGAGTGTAACAGGGTAGTTGTTATGGGGGACTTTAACTTTCCAAATATTGACTGGAAATACTATAGTTCGAGTACTTTAGATGGGTCAGTTCTTGTCCAGTGTGTGCAGGAGGGTTTTCTGACACAGTATGTAGACAGGCCAACCAGGGGCGATGCCACATTGGATTTGGTACTGGGTAATGAACCCGGCCAGGTGTTAGATTTAGATGTAGGTGAGCACTTTGGTGATAGTGATCACAATTCGGTTAGGTTTACCTTAGCGATGGGCAGGGACAGGTATATACCGCAGGGCAAGTATTATAGCTGGGGGAAAGGAAATTATGATGCGATTAGGCAAGATTTAGGATGCGTAGGATGGGGAAGGAAACTGCAGGGGATGGGCACAATCGAAATGTGGAGCTTATTCAGGGAGCAGCTACTGCGTGTCCTTGATAAGTATGTACCTGTCAGGCAGGGAGGATGTTGTCGAGCGAGGGAGCCATGGTTTACTAAAGAAGTTGAAGCGCTTGTCAAGAGGAAGAAGAAGGCTTATGTTAGGATGAGACGTGAAGGCTCAGTTAGGGCGCTTGAGAGTTACAAGCTAGCCAGGAAGGATCTAAAGGGAGGGCTAAGAAGAGTGAGGAGAGGACACGAGAAGTCATTGGCGGATAGGATCAAGGAAAACCCTAAGGCTTTCTATAGGTATATCAGGAATAAAAGAATGACTAGAGTTAGATTAGGGCCAATCAAGGATAGTAGTGGGAAGTTGTGTGTGGAATCAGAGGAGATAGGGGAAGCGTTAAATGAATATTTTTCGTCAGTATTTACAGTAGAGAAAGAAGATGTTGTCGAGGAGAATACTGAGATACAGACTACTAGGCTAGATGGGATTGAGGTTCACAAGGAGGAGGTTTTAGCAATTTTGGAAATGTGAAAATACATAATTCCCCTGGGCCTGATGGGATTTATCCTAGGATTCTCTCGGAAGCTAGGGTGGAGATTGCAGAGCCTTTGACCTTGATCTTTATGTCGTCATTGTCGACAGCAATCGTGCCGGAAGACTGGAAGATAGCAAATGTTGTATCTTTGTTCAAGAAGGGGAGTAGAGACAGCCCTGGTAATTAAAGACCTGTGAGCCTTACTTCGGTTGTGGGTAAAATGTTGGAAAAGGTTATAAGAGATAGGATTTATAATCATCTTGAAAAGAATAAGTTCATTAGCGATAATCAGCACGGTTTTGTGAAGGGTAGGTCGTGCCTCACAAACCTTATTGAGTTTTTTGACAAGGTGACCAAACAGGTGGATGAGGGTAAAGCCGTGGATGTGGTGTATATGGATTTCAGTACGGCGTTTGATAAGATTCCCCACGGTAGGCTATTGCAGAAAATACGGAAGTATGGGATTGAAGGTGATTTAGTGCTTTCGATCAGAAATTGGCTAGCTGAAAGAAGACAGAGGGTGGTGGTTGATGGCAAATGTTCATCCTTGAGTTTAGTTTCTAGTGCTGTACCGCAAGGATCTGTTTTGGGGCCACTGCTGTTTGTCATTTTTATAAATGACCTGGATGAGGGTGTCGAAGGGTGGGTTAGTAAATTTGCAGATGACACGTAGGTCGGTGGAGTTGTGGATAGTGCTGAAGGATGTTGTAGGTTACAGAGGGACATAGATAGGCTGCAGAGCTGGGCTGAGAGATGGCAAATGGAGTTGAATGCGGAAAAGTGTGAGGTGATTCACTTTGGAAGGAGTAACATGAATGCAGAGTACTAGGCTAATGGGAAGATTCTTGGTAGTGTAGATGAGCAGAGAGATCTTGGTGTCCAGGTACATAAATCTCTGAAAGCTGCCACCCAGGGTAATAGGGCTGTTAAGAAGGCATATGGTGTGTTAGCTTTTATTAGTAGGGGGATCGAGTTTCGGAGCCACGAGGTCATGCTGCAGCTGTACAAAACTCTGGTGAGGCCGCACTTGGAGTATTGCGTGCAGTTGTGGTCACCACATTATAGGAAGAATGTGGAAGCTTTGGAAAGGGTGCAGAGGAGATTTACTAGGATGTTGCCTGGTATGGAGAGAAGGTCTTACGAGGAAAGGCTGAGGGACTTGAGGTTGTTTTCGTTGGCGTGTAGGAGGAGGAGAGGTGACTTAATAGAGACATATAAGATAATCAGAGGGTTAGATAGGGTGGATAGTGAGAGTCTTTTTCTTCGGATGGTGATGGCAAACACGAGGGGACATAGCTTTAAGTTGAGGGGTGATAGATATAGGACAGATGTTAGAGGTAGTTTCTTTACTCAGAGAGTAGTAGGGGCGTGGAACGCCCTGCCTGCAACAGTAGTGGACTCGCCAACTTTAAGGGCATTTAAGTGGTCATTGGATAGACATATGGATGAAAATGGAATAGTGTAGGTCAGATGGTTTCACAGGTCGGCGCAACATCGAGGGCCGAAGGGCCTGTACTGCGCTGTAATGTTCTATGTTCTAAAGTACCTCAGCGGCATCCGTATCTGGTGAAGCACTGTGCACTCTTCATCCGCAGGTCTGTGAGGTGGTCTCCACTTCCTCATTCGCACCTCATTATTTAAATAGTAGCACTCTGCAACTCCCTCTGCTTCAGTTTTGGTTTGGACAGTCTGTGCCTTTTTTAACACTGGGTCAGGTGGTTGAGCCTCAACTAAGGACGATCTGTTTAACACATCCTTTGGGTCCTCTAACTTCCCAAAGAAGGTTTCAGATAACCAGACAGTAGGGTCATCCGTCTGCAGTGTCAGTTCAGGGGATTGTTTGGCCATGGACCGATTCACCACACAATCAGTGAGAGTGCCAGGGAACTTCTCCTGTAACTGGTCTGTCTCCCTGACCTCTTTTGGTCGCTCCAGAGCTACTGGGGAAGCTGCCACATTTTCCCCTGTCAGATCATTACCCAGGAGCTGATCGACCCCTCCACTGGTAAACTAGGTACAATCCTCATGGTTACCAGTCTTGAAACTGGGTCACATTCCAAGTCCAGTCGATATACAGGTATGGTCATATATCATCTTCCGATACCATTCACTAACACTCTAGCATTCACTGCACTCTCTCGGGTAAAGGTCTTTTCCCAGCAGAAGGGTTTGTTTGGCGCCTGTATCCCTCAGTATGACTATGGGTTTGCTTGCCCCTCTCGAGGGGTATGGGGTCACTTTTCCTTGGAATACAAATTCCTGGTAACTCTCAGGGATTTTGTTAAGTTTTCCCGCACTCTCTGTGGTGGGGTTACTGTGTCTGACCGTTACAGTTAAAGGCACAGCCTGACCTGCTGTGCTTTCCATCAGGGCCCGTTTTCCAGCACTGATCTGGTGGACTCTGAATAATCCTACAGGTTTTCCCCGTCACTTCCATTAGTCAACTCGATGGTGACCTGCCTTATTACAGTGGAAACACGCAGATCTTCAGCCATTACTCCTGCTCTCAGCACCTATTTGGCCTGAGGATGAACCCTTGTGTGTCCCGCTTCTTGCCCATGGCTGCTCGGGCTCCGATCTCCCTTCCACCTTTTATTCTCGGATCTTTGGGGTGACGAGGAATGGGTTTTCCTCTGGGGTTAAGGCTTTGTGTACATGGGAAAATTCATTAGCCAGAATACCTTTGAAACTTCTGTCCCTCTATGTGGGTTTTACTGGGAGGGGGGCGAGTTTGTGAACTCCTCGAGAGGGATCACCGCTCTGAGGGTTTCATAAGTGGGCTCTATCTTGAGCGCTCATATCACTGGCCAAAAACAAACACAAAAATGGACTGTAAAATCTTCTATAGATACGTGAAAAGGAAACGTTTAGCTAAGACAAATGTGGGTCCATTACAGGCAGTGTCAGGAGAATTTATAATGAGGAATCGAGAAATGGCAGAGAAGCTAAATGATTACTTTGTGTCTGTCTTCACTGAGGAAGATACAAGAAATCTCCCAGAATTAGAGATCCAAGGGATTCGTGTGAATGAGGAAATGGATTTAATTAGTATGAGTAAGAAGGTTGTCTTGGAGAAATTAATGGAGCTGAAGGTTGACAAGTCCCCAGGACCTGATATTTTACATCCCAGAGTGTTGAAAGAGGAAGCTTTGGAAATAGTGGATACATTGGTGAATATCTTTCAATATTCTGTAGATTCTGGAACTGTTCCTGTAGATTAGAAGATAGAAAATGTCTCCCCAGTATTTAAGAATGGAGGGAGAGAGAAAACAGGGCACTACAGACATGTTAGCCTTACATCAGTCGCTGGGAACAAGCTATACTCTATTCTAAAGAATGTGATAAATGGATCTGATTAGGTAGAGTCAACATGGATATATAAACGGGAAACAATGTTTGACAAACCTGTTGGAGTTATTTGAGGATGTTGCTCACAGAATTGATAAAGGGAATTCGGTGGACGTGGTACACTTGGATTTTCAGAAAGCTTTTGATAAAGTCCCCGACAGGAGGTTGGTTAGTAAAATTGAAGCACATGGGATAGGAGATAATGTACTGGCATGGATTAAGGATTAGATAACAGGCAGAAAGCAGAGAGTAGGAATAAATGGGCAATTCTTGCCTTGGAAGGCTGTGACTAGTGGGGTACTGCAGGGATCAGTGCTTGGGCCCCGGCAGTTCACAATACGTATCAATGACTTGGATGTGGGGACCAGTGTAATATTTCCAGGTTTTCGATGCCAGTAAACTAGATGGGAATGAGTGTTGATGAGGAAGATGCAAAGCGGCTTCAAGGGGATTTGGACAGCTGTAGTGAGTGGGCAAGAACATGGCAGTTGAAATATAATGTGGAAAAATGTGCGGTTATCCACTTCGGTAGCAGGAACAGATGTGCAGAGTATTTCTTAAACGGTAAGAGATTAGAAAGTGTAGTTGTACAAAGGGACCTGTATGTCCTCATCAATAAGTCACTGAAAACAAACATGCAGGTGCAGAAAGCAGTTAGGAAGACTAATGGTATGTTAGCCTTTATTGAAGTGGATTTGAGTGCAGTAGTAGTGACGTTTTGCTGCAATTGTATGGAAACTTGGTTAGACTGCCCCTGGAGTAATGTGTGCAGTTTTGGCCCCCTTACCTGCGGAAGGATGTTATGATCATAGAGGGAGTGCAATGACGGTTCATCAAACTTGTTCCCGAGATGGCGGGACCATCCCATGAAGAGAGATTGGGGAAACTGGGCCTGTATTCTCTAGAGTTTCGAAGAATGAGAGGTGATCTTATTGAAACCTACAAAATACTGAAAGTGATAGACAGGGTAGATGCAGCTAACATGTTTCCGCTGGTTGGGGAGTCTAGAACCAGGGGAAACAATTTCAAAATAAGTGGAAATCCACTTAGGACAGAGATGAGGAGACATGTCTTTTCTCAGAGGGTTGTAAATCTTTGGAATTCTCTACCCCAGAGGGCTGTGGAAGCTCAGTCATTGAGTATGTTTAAAGCAGATATTAACAGATTTATAAATGGAGTCATAGAGTAGTACAGCATAGAAACAGGACATTCGGCCGTCCGCGTCTGGGCTGACTATAATGCCGATCCATACTAATCCCAACTGCTTGCATTAATTCCATATCCCTCTATGCCTTGCTCATTCAAGTACCTGTCCAGATGCCTCTTAAATGTCGTTACTGTTCCTGCCTCCACCACCTCCTCAGGCAGTTCATTCCAAATACCCACTATTCTTTGTGTGAAACATTTACCCCTTTGATCCCTTTAAAACTCCTCCCTCTCACCTTAAATCTACGCACTCTAGTTTTAGTCACCCCTACCATGGGAAACAGACTCTGGCTATCTCCCCTATCTATGCCTCTCATAATTTTATATACCTCTATCATGTCTCCTCTCAGCCTCCTTCACTGCAGGGAAATCAGACCCAGCCTATCCAGTCTCTCTTTATAACTCAATCTCTTCAAACCAGGCAACATCCTTGTGAATCTTTTCTGCACCCTCTCTAGCTTAATCACATCTTTTGTGTAGTGCGGCGACCAGAACTGCCCACAATACTCCAAATGCAGCCTAACCAAGTTATGCACAACTGTAACATGACGTCCCGACTCTGTTCCTCAATGCCTCGGCCTAAATACCAGTGACATAAAGGGAAATGGGGATTGTGTCGGAAAAAGGCATTGAAGTGGATGATCAGCTATTATCATATTGAATGGTGGAACAGGCTCGATGTCCAACTGCTGCTCCTATGTTCCAATGTTCCGAAATTGCTTAACTCTTTCAAACGCCAGGTAGGTTTGGTCAAGCTGCTTTCCAAAGATTCTGAATTTCTGCTGGTCCAGCTCCAGTACTATCTCATATGGGCCAGGATAGCATTTTCAGTCCGCTCATAATCTGATGAACTTTCATCTTTCCTGTCATTTTATTTTGTAAAAACAGCATCCAGTTCTCTGACGGTCATTGCAGTTGCTTTGAAAACTTTTTAAAAGTAATGAAAAGTGCTGCCATATCCTCCTCATTGAACTTTAGAATGGACTGGGAGAACTTTCAGAGCTCAGCACATGGTCCTGAGCTAGGGATAGCTCCGTCAGCAGCTGTGCCTTCACTGGGTGTACTGGGAATTCCTCTAGTTGTTTGAGCCACCTTAACTCCCTTTTCTCCTTCTCCTTCTGGAACACTCTTATATTTTCCCTTTCTTGACTCTCATTCTGCTCTTTCTCGCTCTCTCTGGAATTCTAATTCAAGTCTCTTCTGTTCTAGTTTTACCTTAGCTAACATTACTCTATCTGTTAGTGATTCTAACCCTGTTTGAGCCTTCAGCTTCAAGTGAAATATGGTTGGTCACAGTCTTACTATTTCGGGTTTCCTAGCTTTTGACGGAGTGTAATCCCTAACCTTCCAGCTACATTACTCAACTTTCCAGCAGACAGGGTTTTAACCTGTACCAAGTTACTTCACTCTGTATGTAACTCCTTTATTCAAAAAGGGAGGCACACAGAAAGCAGGAAACTACAGGCCAGTTAGCTTCACATTTGTCTTGGGGGAAAAGTTGGAAGCTATTATTAGACACTTATTAGACACTTCGGCACTTAGACCAAATCGAGGTAATCAGGCAGAATCAACATGGATTTATGAAAGTTAAATCATGTTTAATCAGTTTGTTGGAGTTCTTTGATGGAGTTTCATGTGCTGCGGATGAAGGGGAACCGGTGGATGTACTGTACTGAGATTTCTATAAGGCATTTGATAAGATGCCACATCAAAGTTTATCGCAGAAAATAAAAGCTCATGGTGAAGGGAGTAACTTATTGGTATGGATAGAAGATTGAGTAGCGAACAGGAAACCGAGTGTCGGCATAAATGGGTCATTTTCTGGTTGGCAAGATTAAACGAGTGGTGTGCAATGGGGATCAGTGCTGGGGATTCACCTTTTTACAATTTATATAAATGAATTGGATGAAGGGACCGAAGGTATAGTTGCTAAATTTTCCGATGACACAAAGATATGTAGGAAACTAAGTTGTGAACAGGACATAGGGGACTGCAAAGGAATATAGATAGGTTAAGTGAGTAGGAAAAGACCTGGAAAATGGAGTATACTGCAGGAAAGTGTGAAATTGCCCACTTTGGCAGGAACAATAAAAAGGAAGCCTGTTATCTAAATGGTGAGAGATTGCAGTGCTCTGAGATGCAGAGGGATCTGGGTGTCCAAGTGTATGAATCACAAATGGCTAGTATGTAGGTACAGCACGTAACTGGAAAGCTAATAGAATGTTATTGTTTGCTGCAAGAGAAATTGAATACCAAAGTATGGAGCTCATGCTTCAGTTTCACAGGGCATTGGTGAGACCACATCTGGAGTACTGTGTACAGTTTTGGTCTCCTTGTTAATAGAAGAATGTAAATGTATTGGGGGCAGTAAAGAGAAGGCTTATTAGACTGATACCTGGAATCGGCGGGCCGTCTTATGAGGGAATATTGGACAGGTTAGGCTTGTATCCGCTGCAGATATCTAGAATTAGGGGTCACTATTTAAAAATAAGGGGGGGTCACCCATTTAACACACAGATGAGGAGATTTTTTTTCTGTGAGGATCGTGGATTTTTGGAATTCTCTTCCTCAAAAGGCGCTGGAAGCAGGGTCTTTGAATATTTGTAAGGCAGAGGTAGATAGATTATTGATAAGCAAGGGGTTGAAGGTTATCGGGGGCTGGTGGAAATGAGAAGTCGAGTTTACAATCAGATTAGTCATGATCTTATTGAATGGCAGAGCAGGCCTGAGGAGCCGAGTGGCCTACTCCTGCTCCTAATTCATCTGTTCATATTTTCATAAACTGTGGCTTAGGATGGTACTGGCTTCGAATGTGAACTATTTAGTGCTGCAGCAGCGAAAGCCACAATAAAACCTACATTGAAATCTTCATTTTTTTTCTGGGAATCAATTGTTTTTCCTACTTCTAATTTCTCGTTTGTCATTGGGTTACAATCAATTTCTGTTACAGCCATGTGAGGAGTGGTCCCAGGTCCCCTCTTGTCCTATCTCAGATTTGACAACAATAGTCTTTATTCCTTTTTAGCAGTGGACGTGCTGACCACCTCAGTGAGTATTTTACCTTGTACTTTTATTGTGCTCGTGAAAAAGCCAATCAGACAGGTTTTCTTGAGATTAAACAAGAGGTGAGTTTATTATACTTAACAAACTAAACTGGATCTAAATAAAATAATAAACATGTATGCTACACATTCACGCAGACACGAGAATCATACACAAATAAATTAGAGTGAGAAATACACTGGTGTTGGATGAGAGTCCATGATAAATAAATAAAAAAATACACAGTCTGTGAGGTTGAATAATTCTGTGGTCTGCGCCTTTGCCACTCTTGCATATGAGTTTCATGTCATCTGCAGGAGTTGAAATTGTTTATTTTTACATTTAATTCTATATCATGTATCTATCTATATGTCAGGAACAGCACTGGTTCTAACACTGACCCCTGAGAAATAGCACTGTACACTCCCCCTCCCCCAGAATAAACAATGTCTGTTCACAACTTCTCTCTGCTTTCTGTCCCTGAGTCAATGTCATATGCACACTATCACTGTCACATTAATCCATGTCTTCCATTTTTCATAACAAGTCTATGAAATGTCATTTGATCACAGGCCTTTTGAAAGTTCATATACATAACACGAAACACACTGTCCTCATCAACACCCACAGTTATGTCATCAACTAACTTGATCAAGATTATCAGACATGATTGGTTATCAAGCTATCCATCCTGTTTGTCATTTATTATCAGATGTTTTTCCAAGAAAGATATATTTTTGAGCTGGGTTATGGCCTCCAGAAATTTCCAATCGCCGACATAAGACTGTTTGGTCAGAAGTTACAGGGTTTATCCCATCTCTTTTTTTAAACAGGGTGCATAATTTACAGTCCTCCACTCCCCTGTCACTACTCCCATAGCCAAGGAGGAGTGAAAGCTTCTGGCCAGTGCCTCTTCTACTCCTTCCCTCAACAAACCTCATACATCCCATCCAGTCTGGGTCACTGTTATACTTTATTTTGGAACACTAAATGCTGGTTTGACAGGGGTTAACTGTATCTGTTTGTTCAGTGTGTGTAATTAATGTCAGTCTCCATGGACCCTAATTGTGTCATTGGAGAGTTTTCCACTTTTATTAATAAGGGAGTTCCTCCAATGTGTTGTTCCAAGCCGGGAGCGTCACCCCCACACTAACAGCAGCTAAAGAGAGCGGAAAAGGATTGATCATAATCTGAGAACAATAGATTGGAATGTTACAAAAATGGATCAGAATCTGAGAATAATAGATTGGAATGTTACAAAAATGGATCATAATCTGAGAACAATAGATTGGAATGTAACAAAAATGGATCAGAATCTGAGAATAATAGATTGGAATGTTACAAAAATGGGCAGCAAGAGTTTTTCCTATTGGTTTGGCGAAGTTACTGCAGATTATTATTGGAGAACATTAGAAATGCGCATCTATTATGCACTAAAGATGATTGAAACGATTTACTATCCCATCCTCGCTATTATTGGTGTCCCTGGTAAGTCTCTGTATCCAACTATTATATCTATCAACCATATGTCACTGATTTGTGTTCTTGCCATGTAAATCCTGGGAATACTGAAGCCTCTGTCTTCAGTCTCTCTCAAAAAATCTGTTCCCGATCCACTGTCTGTATCCACCTCATTAGCCAATGTCTGAGGCTGAACCAGACAATTTACTACCTCTATGTTCTATTTATACCTGAGCTGAGTTCATCGCCATGTTTTCTCCGTCACTTAACCTGCCTACTGCCACTTCTGTAATATCACCCGTCTCCACCTCTGTCTCAAAACATCTCCTGCATAAACCCTCATCCGTGCCTTTGTTAAATCCACACTAGACTATTCCAATTCTGTCCTGGTCACCCTTCCAGTTATAATCCTCCATAAACCACAGCCCATCCGGAACTCAGCTGCCTGTATCCTAACTCACATCAAATCCTGATCACCCATCACCCCTGTGCACACTGATCTACATTGGCTCCCAGTCTGGCAGCACCTTAATTTAAATATTCTCATTCTGCGTTTGAATCCCTCCATGGCCTCACACCTCCAATTAGTCCCATTCCCCTGTCCATATCCCATTTTCTTGAAAATCATATCAGAATTGGACACAATTCTCCAGCTGGGACCAAACCAATGATGTGTAAAAATCAGCATTTCCTCCTGAGTTTTATTACTCTGTGCCTCTCTCTAACACCAAGGACACTACATGTTACCTTCAATGATCTGTGTGTGTACACCGCAGGTCTCTCTAATCCTTCACCCACTTTATAATGGTACCATTTAGTTTATATTGTTTCTCCTCATACGTCCTCACCAAATGTCTCACTTCACACTTCACTGTGTTAAATTACATCTGCCATGTTCCTGCCCATTTTACCAGTCAGTCTCTGTCCTCCTGAAGTCTGTTACTATCCTTCACACTGTTTATTAACATTTCTGAGTTTCCTGCCATCTGAAAAATTGACATTATCCCCTCTGTACACAAGCCCATTGTATTAACTTACAGCAACTGTGATCCCAACAGTGACCCTGGGGAATCCCACTGTGTACTTCCCTCCAGACTGAACAACAACCATTCTCCACTACTCTCTGCTTTCTGTCACTTAGCTAATTTCCTGCATGCTGGCATTGAATATAAAAAAGAGCTGCATTTCTATAGCGCCTTTCATGACCACTGGACGTCACAAAGCATCTTACTCCCAACTGGTACTTTTTAAAGTGTGGTCACTCTTGTAATCAATGAAGGAGAGCAAACTCCCACAAGCAGCAATGTGATAATTATCAGTCCTGTTTTTGTGATGTTGATTGAATGATAAATATTGACCAGGACACAGGGAATAATTCCCTTACTCTGCTTCTAAATAATACGATGGGATATTTAACATCCACCTGAGAGGAGAGACGGGGCCTTGGTTTAACGTTTCATTCAAAAGATGGTGCATCTGGCAGTGCAATACTCACTCGGTATTGCACTGCAGTGTCAGCCTTGATTCTTGTGATCAAGTCCTGCAGTGACACTTGATCCTAGAAGCTTGTGACTGAAAGGGGAGAGAGCTGCAAACTGAGCCACGGCTGGCATTGGTCCTTTAATCCCATATGTTTCTAATTTGGTAACACAGCTGTTATGTGGTACATTATCAAACACCTGGTGAAAGGATAGGAGTATTGGGAAAGTACAGGCAGGAACAATCATAGAATTATAGAATAGCATTGCACTGAAGGAGGCCATTTGGTCCATCAAGTCTGTGCTGTCACCTTTGAAGAGCTTCCAGTTAGTCCCACACCCGGGCTCTTTCCCAGATTCTTCCATTTCGTTCGCCTTAAGATATCTATCCAATTGCCGTTTGGAATCTACGATTGAATCTGTATCCTTCAGCCTATCAGACAATACATTGCAAATCCTAAACACCCATTGCATAAAAACATCCCTGTGTCACCTCTGCTTCTTGTTTCCAATCACCGTGAATCTGTGTCCTCTGGTTAATGGCCCCTCGCACATTGGAAACAATTTCATTTTATTTAATTTATCTAAACTCCACATAATCTTAAACATTTCGATCAGATCTCCTTTTAAATTTCCCTACTCTAAGGTGAACCATCCCAGCTACATAACTGTAATCCCTCATCCCTGGAACAGTTCCAGCAAAACTTTTTTATCCCCTCTCCAAAGGTTTCATGTGCTACCTAAAGTGGGTTTCCCAGTATTGGACACAATATTCCAGGTGGAGATGAACTTGTCTTTTCTATAGGTTTAATATAACATCCTATTCTACTCTGTGTCTCTATTAATAAAGCCTAAGTATCTATTTGCTTTGTTAACTGTTTGTTAACCTGTTCAGCTAACTTCAAAGATTGCACACAAACACCCCAGGTCTCTCTTTTATTCTCACCACTTGTAAAGTGGAACCATTTAGCTTATATTATCTCTCCTCATGCATCTGCATGCAGCTCACCATCACCTTCGCAAGGGCAATTATGGATGGACAATAAATGCTGGTCTAGTCAGCGACGCCCACATCCCATGATCAAATAATATAGTAAAATATTCCCACAACGTACCACCTCACACATCTGCCATGTCAATTAAATATTAGGAAGACTGAAGCCAATGTTTTCAAACCCCACATCAAACGTTCCCTAGCTACATACTCCATCCATCTCCTTGACAACTGTCTGAGACTAAACCAAACTGTTCACAAACTGCTGTCATTGTTGACCCTGCGATGATATTCCTGTCAAATATTCACGCTGTCACTAAAATTGACTATTTCCACCTCTGTATCATCACACAACGTTGCCCCTCTCTCAGCTGTTCTGCTGATGAAACACTTCCCCTTGCCTGTGTTACCTGTAGACCTGACTATTCCTGCACACTCCTGGCTGGTCTCCCACATTCTACCCTCTATCAACTTGAGGTGATCCAAAACAGTGCTGTCCATGTCCTAACTTACACCAAGTCCTGTTTACCCATCACACCCTGTACTCACTGACCTACATTGGATCCTGGTCAGTAACACCTCAATTTTAAAACTCTTAGCCTTCTTTTCTAATCCCTCATTGCCTCACCACTCCCTATATCAGCACACATCTAATTCTGGCCTCTTGAGCATCCCCCATTTTAATTACTCTACCATTGGTAGCCGTGCCTTTAGCTGCTGAGGCCCTAAGCTCTGGAAGCGAAGAGCAGAACTTCTTCAAGGTAGGCATTCCTGGAGGAGAAGTGGCAGTGAATTAAACACTAAAATAAAAACAAAATACTGCCGATGCTGGAACTCTGAAATGAGAACAGAAAGTGTTGGAAATACTTAGCAAGTCTGGAAGCAACTGTGTAGAGAGAAACAGAGTTAATGTTTCAGATCTATGACCCTTCATCGGAACTGGTAAACGTTACAAATGTGACAGTCTGTCATTTAATCTCTCCCCTCTCCGTCCCATGACTGTCCTTCCTTCTTCTTCTTCCCCCTTCTCCTCTTTCAGTTGCTCAAAGACTGTTACATTTCTAACGTTTACCAGTTCTGATGAATGGTCACAGATCTGAAACATTAACTCTGTTTCTCTCTACACAGATGCTGCCAGACTTGCTGAGTATTTCCGGCACTTTCTGTTCTCATCCCTAAGCCCTGGAATTCTCTCCCTAAACTCTAAATGCAGTAAGTTGCAGAGTCCAGATTTAGGGAGTACGGCTTGTACAGAGTGCTAGATGCAGTAAAGTTAATGAGTGACAGAATTTTGAGTTGATCTCTTTCCAAAATTTAGTTATTTTTTATATTTAGCATTTCACTTAATTTTAATCTGCACTTGTAGTCTCTTTCACAGTCTGTTAGTGACAGCTGGAGAGTTAATTGATGATCATGGAATAGGAGGGTCGGACAGCTTGGATAATACAGAAACTGGCTTAATGAAAGATAACAGTGAGTTGTGGTAAATAGTTGTTTTTCAGACTGGAGGAAGGTAGACAGTGGTGTTCCCCAAGGGTCAGTGCTAGGACCACTGCTTTTTTATGATATGTATAAATAATTTGGAGATTGGCACAGAGCAATATTTCAAAATTTGCTGATAATGACAAACTTGGAGGCGCAGCAGACAGTGAGGTTGATACCGATCAATGTAACAGGACATAGATAAACTAGCAGAACGAGCAGCCAAGAGGCAGATAGAATTTAATATAGACAAGTGTGAGGTGATACATTTTATCAGAAGTAACAGGTTGAGGCAGTATACACTTAATGGCACAGTTCTCAAGAGTGTGGTACAGTTCTCAAGAGTGTGCAGAGACAGAAGGACATAGGTTTCATGTACATAGATACTTAAAGGTGGCAGGACATATTGAGAGAGTCGTTCGTAAAGCATATGGGATCTTTGGATTCGTAAATAGAGGTAGTGAGTACAGAAGAAGTAAAGTTATGCTGAAAATTTATAAAGCTCTCGTTATGCCCCAACTGGAGTACAGCATCCAGTTCTGTTCACCACACTTTAGGAAGGATCTGAGGGTCCTTGACAGGGTGTAGAGGAGATTTACCAGAATGGTTCCAGGGATGGAGGATTTTAGCTACAAGGTTAGTTTGGAAAAGCTCGGATTGTTTTCCATGGAGTAAAGGAGATTGAGGGGAGATTTGATAGAGGTATATAAGATGGTAACATGTTTGGATAATGTAGACAGGAAAATATGTTCCCATTAGTTAATGGTGCAAGGACTAGAGTTCAGGTTGTGGACAAGTGATGCGGAGGATGTGAGGAACAACTTTTTTACACAGCAAGTGGGAAAGGCCTGGAAATCACTGCCTACGAGGGTGGTGGAAACAGAGATGGTGAATGATTTCAGAAGGATATTGGATGAACAATTGAGGGAAATAAACTTGCAGGAACATGGAGACAGAGCTGGGGAATGACACTGACTGGATTTATCTACAAAGAGCTGGCATGGACTCGATGGGCCGAATGGCCTCATTCACTGCTGAAATGACTACGACTCTCTGACAGCGGAATACTATTATTACTGCTTTCTTGTAATGGGAAAGTTTATAATGGACTGGGCAGTATCACCCTGGAGAACCCCGTGATGTAAGTGAAATGTTTGATGCCCCAGAACGTGGTTAATAAATGTCCTTCACAAACAGAGTAAATCAGTTCAGACCCACTCACAATTCTGGATCATTCACAATAGGGAGTAGTTTCTCCTGGTTTTCTCTACATAGGTCAGCAGTCAGGCTTTTCACTGTGTCCCCCACCTCCATGTGGAAAGTCTTGTCAGGGTTAGGTGAGATAAGACACGTTGTGTGACAGATTTCTTCAATTGTATTACTGCTTCCGTGATCTCTTCAGTCCAACCGGGTTAAATCTGGTCATCGCCATCATTAGGTAGTTCATAAAGAGGAGGCACAGTCTCTGCAAATCGAGGGATGAGGGTCCACTGATACCCTATCAGCCTGAGGATAGGACACAGGGCAGTCTTTGAGATGGACAGGGGTAGACACTGGATGAGGGTCCATTGATACCCCACCAGCCTGAGGATAGGACACAGGGCAGTCTTTGAGGTGGACAGGGGTAGACACTGGATGGTCTCAGCTTTTGCTGAAACCCTCATCCATGCCTTTGTTACCTCGAGACTTGACTATTCTAACACACTCCTGGCTGCTCTCCCACATTCTACTCTCTGTAACCTTGTGGACATCCAAAACTCTGCTGCATTCTTTTAATTTACACCAAATTCTGTTCACCCAACATCCCTGTGCTCACTGGCCTACATTGTCTCTTAGTCCAGTAACACCTCAATTTTAATATTCCCACTCGTATGATCAAATCCCTCCATGGCATCACCCCTCTGATTATCCCAATCCCCTGTCCATTTCCAATATTCCTGACACTGACCACACATTTCATCTCTCCAGCTCCACTGGTGCTGTGGAAGTTTGGATCCATAAAATGGTGTGAGCTGCACTGCCGATCACATCCAGTACATTGTACAGGACAGCCAGGCTGGCCGGGGTGCTAGCGTGGGAGTAACGTGTGTGTGTGTCTGTAGCATGAGGAGGGGTCTGAATATGGTGTCAATCAGCCATTCCGGCAGCTTTGATATACGTCTTTGAAACTTGGTCTGTGCTTATTCACTGACTGCCTGTGTCAGTCTCTCTCAGCTGAACAGACATTCAGCAGCACGAGGAACCCCCTCTAGTGTTATTTAAAATGACAAGGCATCCAGCTTAAAGGTGAGGGGCTTTTGACTTACTTCTGCTATTATAAAGTTGGTGGAGGTGCTGTGGATGGTTTTCTGGAGGTTGTGTTGTGAGCTGCTGCAAACATTCAGGGAGGACAGAGGATTTGGTGACCCAACTCTGGACGAGGTTTGGGGACTGCAGTTACAGTGTCTCTCGAGATGCTTCTCTCTTTGTGTTGGGAATTCCTGGACGGGGTAGATCTTATAATCCGTGTTAAGGAGGGAGACCAGACGCCAGTTCGTAAGCAAGCAGAGATCACCCCTCTTCAGCAACAGGATGACAACCGCCCTGTACCACGAGAGGGGCACCTCACGGGTCGCCAGGCTTTCCCCCAGGACCCGCATGTATTTGTCCCCCAGGACGTCCAGGAACACGCTGCCAAACTCCACGGTCAGCTCATCCTGCCACAGCGATTTGCTCCTTGAGAACTGGTGGAGGGCACCGTACAGCTCCGCCAATGTGAGCAGAGACTCCAATCCTTTGGCGGCCTCCGGGCTGACCTTCGGCAGGTCCTCCTATAAAACTCTGCACGTGTCCTCGCTGGAGGGGTTCAGAGAAAACAAGACACTGTAATAGGTACGGTCCAGGAAGCCCATTCCCTCCGGATCCGTGATGGAGGATCCGTCATCTGCCAGCAGCTCAATGAGCTGCTTATGGACCCCCGGCCATTTTTCCAGTGAGTAGAAGAAAGGTGAGGTGTGGTCCAAATCTTCCAGGATCTGGATCTGCGACCTTAAATATGCGCCTCGGGACGATATGAATTGCAGGTCCCTCAGCGCGCCCTTCTTCTCTTTGCACACCTGTCACAGCGTGGGGTCTGTGATGGCCTGATTGAGATGGGACTCCAAGTCGAGCACCTCCCTCTCTAGGCGCCATTCTCGGTTTCCCGCCTCTTGGTCGACCCCTTTGCTTACTTCTGACAGAAGACATGGATGTGAGGCTTGCCACATCCCGCCATAGACTCAGGGAGAGGACGCCCCCCTGCTTCCTTCTCCAGCCGGCCCAGATCGACGGAATGAGTCATGGAATCGCTCGTCCTCCAGCAGCCAGTTGTAAAAAGTGCCAGTACACGGTACCCTCCCATGTGCAGAGTGGAGTTAACTCCGCCCACACCAGGTGGTAGTCTGAGCACGGCACCAGCCACATGAAGGCCACCAAGATGCAGGAGGCGTATGCCTGTGAAATGTAGAGTCGGTCAATTCGGAACTCTCCTCCTGAGACCTCCTGATGAGGGCACTGGAGTTGGGATGGAGATTCCACCAGGCGACCACCAAGTCGAGGGAGTTGATCCATCAAGTCACTCTGCCACTCCAGGAGCCAGGTAGCATCGTCTCCCAATGTGGGTTTCCTGCAGAAAGCTCATCGCATATCTCCCTTCCCTGAGGACTGTGAGATTGTGAAAACGGCTGAGAGACGCCCCCTGCTGCTGTTGATGTTGAGTCTGGCTATGGATATCTTCATGTCAACAATACCACCATCCTGTCACCAATACCTTACTGTGAGGAGAGAGTGGAACTGCTCATCGCCTTCCACTCCCCCAGCAATCCAGAGAGGACACATTGAACAGACATCGCACGACCTTTTTCACATTTACCACCCACCTTGAGGGCAAGACGGACAGACCTGATGATCAGCGCCAGCTCCACACACTGGTCAAGGGCCAGCTGAACTATATTGTGACAATCCCTGCAAGCAGCAATGAAGTTCCGGAGTTCTGCAATGGGCATGAGAGGAGACTCGGTAGGAGGCATGAGGGAGTCCACCGCCTCAATGGCAATGGATTCAAGATCGTCCTCCGTGCCCCTCACCGAGTCCCCATCCTCCTCCGTGCCGTCACCGCCCGTGGCCTACACATCCACCACACTCTGTGGAGTGGAAATCCAGGCCACGACAGCTAGTCTCACCTCCCTCATGATCGAACCCGCAGGATCGATGGTGGAGGAGTCATTCCTAGATTCCTCTGGGGAAACTAGGAATATGAGTGCCTGTGGTTCAGGACACCCTCTCCCCCTCCGTCCCCGGGCTTGTGATCAGCCTAGGGGGAGGCAGTTGTGTCTCGACACTGGAAATCCAGCCGGAGCGGGACCCGAGGTGGAGAGAGGAGGCCATCTCCCACCCTGCCAGCGCCACAATACCAGCAGACAGGGCACTGTTAACATTATTCAAATCAACCTCCGAGTCAGATCCATCCTGGATGGCAGGAACAGGTGGCCGAGAGCGTTGACCCTCACAGGTCTCAGCCCCACCCAGGACACCGGACCCAGTGGGAGATGGAATGTTTTCTCCTGGTGGATCCACAGTCTCCCCCATCAGGGAAGGGGAGCTTCACCACTACCCCCCCCCCAACCTCGCGTGTTGTGAAAGGTACAGAGGCTTCTGTACCCACTCCATTTTGTGGGATAAAAAGCTGTAACTTAGGCCTCGAGCTCCAATGGTACTGGTAGCGCGGGGAGTCCGAGGACCAACCAGGAGACAGACCCTGTTCCTCTCGGCAATCTGCAGTGAAGGGACGCCTCCTTCTCTTATTCATGGAGAGGTGAGGAGGTTCAGAGACCTCGGTCTCATTAGACATCTCTGTTTCTACCTCCAAACCCTCCACTGTGTGGAGGGAGATTTACTCTGGATCTAACCCCGTTTGTTTTAAAGCTGGCCTTTATACCTCAGGCCCCTTTTGTATTTTTGTCGATGGGGACTTTATTCCCCAGGTCCCCTTTATATAAATTTTAAAATAATTTTATTAAAATAGATAAATAAACCAAATGCTCAAATTAAAATGCCATTCTCGGCATTACTGATGCATCTTTTTTCTTTGTATCCCAGCCCCTGCGGTATCCACCGATGGTGGAAGGCCTCAAGTGTGCCAGATTCTGAATAGATCCCTGTTAAAGACAGGAACTTCAGTCCGTGTCATCCACACCCATAGCGGCAGGAGGTGGAAAGAAGGTTTTCAAGGTTTTTACCTACAGGAACAATCAAAGTACCAGAGCTCACATTTCCTCTGTCCCTGAGTGTCATTACTCATTATGCCCCCTGGAGGAACACCTCTCTCTCTCTCTCACTCACTCACTCCCTCTCTCACTCTCTCTCTCTCTCTCTCTCTCTCTCTCTCTCTCTCTCTCTTTCTCTCTGTCTCCTTCCCAGCTGAAAGCAATTGCTATTTAACACTCCAACATCCATGTTATCAAAACTTTTGTCCTCCCCACTCACACCAATTAAAAATATAACTATACACACATGTTAAACAACCAGCTACTTTCAGACAGCATGCAGGACCAGACGTAACTGACCGTAATAGACACTGGCTGAGACAGACAAAGAAATCAAACAGGAAACTTCAAATACAAAAACAGACCCACATACTCAAACACAAGCTTTTCCTCCTGTTCTCCTCAGACAGTGTTTCAGCCTTACTGTGGCTCCGAAAGATTTCCTTTCCTTTTATATCTCAATCTCACAGGTGTCTTGGTGGGATTGAGAGTAACAGACTGTTCCATTCTGTGTTGTCACCACATTAACGGGACAGCCTGTCAAGGAGGTTACCTTAACGGCACAGATTGGTAAACGTTCTCCCGCTCCAACATTGTCCACATCTGAGGCCTCCTGCTCAGTTTTAGTACCACCTGTGTGATACTCTGCTTTTTGTGACGGCTGCTACACCCGCCTGGGAGCTGCTTTCCCTCTGGGTTTGCAATCACTGAAAGTTGGACCTGCACTGTGTCTTCCGGTGGGGTAACTCCTGTAACTCCCTAAGGACACCTCTAGAATCCTCTAACTGCTGGGTCAACTGGACATTATCCTGTGTGACAGTGACAGTATGTTTCTCTGCTAACTCTAACTGCTGCTGAACTGCTCAAGCCTGTCCTGCATTAAGTGTCTGTTGTTGTATAGTGACAGTAAAGTACACTAGCTTATTGTGTAACTCATGTAGCTGTGTCTGCTGTTGCTGCTGGGTCTGTTCACTTTGAACTACCATTTCTCTCACCTGTGACTCTATCACTTCCTCATCGCACTGTGCACGGTGTGATGCTGCACATGGAGTCAGATTTAAAGCCTTTTCACCCTTCTGATGTTTAGCCAAGACGTGTGCCTGGATAAACTTCACTATATTTTAAAAGGAACGTGTGCATGCTTCCATCGACAGTCTCCTAACAGGGACTGGATACTGTCCATATTACACTTAGTGCTTAACTCTTCCTCATATGTTTCCCAGAGACCCTTCTTCCCATTGTCTTTTTGTGGCATAATGTGTATTTAAAGAGACATCACTGGGTCAGTATAATCGTCTGCCCCTCAAAAGAGTTTATCCCTGCAAGAATTTTCACTGGTCAAACGAATATTCCTATGTTTGCAAAACTTTGCTACAACAGCCTCGGTTTGCATTGTAGTCAAAGTCCCGGGTTTCAGCTCCACTTGTAAGATCTGGGGTTTGTTTTAATGTAATTGTCAGACTTAGGTCAAGTACAATGACAGTCTATGTTGGGAGATCAGATCTAAAAGGGACTTGGAGCTCAGACTAGTTATCAAACTACATGGATACAAGGCTGTTTTCACAAGCTTCACAGACTGAATGAAGTTCTGCACAATAAGCAGAACATGGTGATACTGAGCAAAGGGAAGTGGTCAGCAGTTGTGTTCACAATGGAACACCCGGTGCTCAACCTCCGGTTATCTGTGGAACCTTGTCTCTTCATTGGAGTCTATCTTCTGTCTTCTTCTTGATGATGATGTGCGCTTTTGGAGTCTTACAAGCTCTTAATTTATACACATTTCCCAGCTTGGTTCTGTTCCATATTAGGTAAAAGGCCATTTCTGTTCATTTGATTGGTCAGTCATTAACTAACTACCCTTCCATGATGGTACTTTGAGCCTGGTTAAAGTCATTGTCATTATCGTTCAGTGGGGGGTGGGTGGGGGGGGGGAGGGGCCTCCAGATTCCAGCTGCCTTGACTCTATGAATTCCTTTACAATGTCTTGTTTTGAAATGCAAATAAACTAGAAATTCTCGAAGTAACAGTTTGTAAGACGTCAGGAATGTAAGGGATTTGAATTGTTTAATTGTCCTGTGGTTCAAAATGTGTCTGTGACCAGGAATGAAATCTGCTATTTTCTGTTCTGATAACAATCCTGATGCATCTGTAACATCCACAAGGGGTGATGAAAATACTGAAGGAAATGTAAACACATGCTCACCAGCAAGGCAGTATCTCATATCATCGTCTGAACAAAGAATTAGACATCTCATTGGACAATTGTAGCCTACGGTGGATTTTGATAGGACAGTGTGATCTTGTCAGTGCAATATTCAGCCCACCTTGATATGAAAGGTGTAAAAATCATTGGAAATAGTGATTCAGTGATAAGGTCGAGGAGATTGGTCAGCGACAGAACGATTAGCAGGGAGGTAAATGCTCACTGGGTTATCATGTATGCATGACTCTTTGTAACATGTTTGTGACGAATGGGTGTATTGTTCACCGGTACATTGTGAATGGGTATTTTGTATAATTGTAAACTAGTAGTATTCCTACTGAATCTAGTAGAGTCATTGGTGTTTAATTTGAACTTTGAGTGCTGTCTCATTCTTTCTTGTAATTCTCATGTTTGAACCATAGAGGAACCAATCAAAAAGATGACAGTTTATAAACAACATTTGTTTATATATGTGGACATGAGGCTTCACATTATCATTGCCAGGAATGTAGACACAAAGACCTGTGTCCAGAGTTATGTCCTAGACAGTTTATAAACAACATTTGTTTATATATGTGGACATGAGGCTTCACATTATCATTGTCAGGAATGTAGACACAAAGACCTGTGTCCAGAGTTATGTCCTAGACAGTTTATAAACAACATTTGTTTATATATGTGGACATGAGGCTTCACATTATCATTGTCAGGAATGTCGACACAAAGACCTGTGTCCAGAGTTATGTCCGAGACAGTTTATAAACAACATTTGTTTATATATGTGGACATGAGGCTTCACATTATCATTGTCAGGAATGTAGACACAAAGACCTGTGTCCAGAGTTATGTCCGAGACAGTTTATAAACAACATTTGTTTATATATGTGGACATGAGGCTTCACATTATCATTGCCAGGAATGTAGACACAAAGACCTGTGTCCAGAGTTATGTCCTAGACAGTTTATAAATAACATTTGTTTATATATGTGGACATGAGGCTTCACATTATCATTGTCAGGAATGTAGACACAAAGACCTGTGTCCAGAGTTATGTCCGAGACAGTTTATAAACAACATTTGTTTATATATGTGGACATGAGGCTTCACATTATCATTGTCAGGAATGTAGACACAAAGACCTGTGTCCAGAGTTATGTCCTAGACAGTTTATAAACAACATTTGTTTATATATGTGGACATGAGGCTTCACATTATCATTGCCAGGAATGTAGACACAAAGACCTGTGTCCAGAGTTATGTCCTAGACAGTTTATAAACAACATTTGTTTATATATGTGGACATGAGGCTTCACATTATCATTGTCAGGAATGTAGACACAAAGACCTGTGTCCAGAGTTATGTCCTAGACAGTGTATAAACAACATTTGTTTATATATGTGGACATGAGGCTTCACATTATCATTGCCAGGAATGTAGACACAAAGACCTGTGTCCGGAGTTATGTCCGAGACAGTTTATAAACAACATTTGTTTATATATGTGGACATGAGGCTTCACATTATCATTGCCAGGAATGTAGACACAAAGACCTGTGTCAAGAGTTATGTCCTGGACAGTTTATAAACAACATTTGTTTATATATGTGGACATGAGGCTTCACATTATCATTGCCAGGAATGTAGACACAAAGACCTGTGTCCAGAGTTGTGTCCTAGACAGTTTATAAACAACATTTGTTTATATATGTGGACATGAGGCTTCACATTATCATTGTCAGGAATGTAGACACAAAGACCTGTGTCCAGAGTTATGTCCGAGACAGTTTATAAACAACATTTGTTTATATATGTGGACATGAGGCTTCACATTATCATTGCCAGGAATGTAGTACACAAAGACCTGTGTCCAGAGTTATGTCCTGGACAGTTTATAAACAACATTTGTTTATATATGTGGACATGAGGCTTCACATTATCATTGTCAGGAATGTCGACACAAAGACCTGTGTCCAGAGTTATGTCCTAGACAGTTTATAAACAACATTTGTTTATATATGTGGACATGAGGCTTCACATTATCATTGTCAGGAATGTCGACACAAAGACCTGTGTCCAGAGTTATGTCCTAGACAGTTTATAAACAACATTTGTTTATATATGTGGACATGAGGCTTCACATTATCATTGCCAGGAATGTAGACACAAAGACCTGTGTCCAGAGTTATGTCCTGGACAGTTTATAAACAACATTTGTTTATATATGTGGACATGAGGCTTCACATTATCATTGTCAGGAATGTAGACACAAAGACCTGTGTCCAGAGTTATGTCCTGGACAGTTTATAAACAACATTTGTTTATATATGTGGACATGAGGCTTCACATTATCATTGCCAGAAATGTAGACACAAAGACCTGTGTCCAGAGTTATGTCCGAGACAGTTTATAAACAACATTTGTTTATATATGTGGACAGGAGGCTTCACATTATCATTGTCAGGAATGTAGACACAAAGACCTGTGTCCAGAGTTATGTCCGAGACAGTTTATAAGCAACATTTGTTTATATATGAGGACATGAGGCTTCACATTATCATTGTCAGGAATATAGACACAAAGACCTGTGTCCAGAGTTATGTCCTAGACAGTTTATAAACAACATTTGTTTATATATGTGGACATGAGGCTTCACATTATCATTGTCAGGAATATAGACACAAAGACCTGTGTCCAGAGTTATGTCCTGGACAGTTTATAAACAACATTTGTTTATATATGTGGACATGAGGCTTCACATTATCATTGTCAGGAATGTAGACACAAAGACCTGTGTCCAGAGTTATGTCCTGGACAGTTTATAAACAACATTTGTTTATATATGTGGACATGAGGCTTCACATTATCATTGTCAGGAATGTAGACACAAAGACCTGTGTCCAGAGTTATGTCCGAGACAGTTTATAAACAACATTTGTTTATATGTGTGGACATGAGGCTTCACATTATCATTGCCAGGAATGTAGACACAAAGACCTGTGTCCAGAGTTATGTCCTAGACAGTTTATAAACAACATTTGTTTATATATGTGGACATGAGGCTTCACATTATCATTGTCAGGAATGTAGACACAAAGACCTGTGTCCAGAGTTATGTCCTAGACAGTGTATAAACAACATTTGTTTATATATGTGGACATGAGGCTTCACATTATCATTGCCAGGAATGTAGACACAAAGACCTGTGTCCGGAGTTATGTCCGAGACAGTTTATAAACAACATTTGTTTATATATGTGGACATGAGGCTTCACATTATCATTGCCAGGAATGTAGACACAAAGACCTGTGTCAAGAGTTATGTCCTGGACAGTTTATAAACAACATTTGTTTATATATGTGGACATGAGGCTTCACATTATCATTGCCAGGAATGTAGACACAAAGACCTGTGTCCAGAGTTGTGTCCTAGACAGTTTATAAACAACATTTGTTTATATATGTGGACATGAGGCTTCACATTATCATTGTCAGGAATGTAGACACAAAGACCTGTGTCCAGAGTTATGTCCGAGACAGTTTATAAACAACATTTGTTTATATATGTGGACATGAGGCTTCACATTATCATTGCCAGGAATGTAGTACACAAAGACCTGTGTCCAGAGTTATGTCCTGGACAGTTTATAAACAACATTTGTTTATATATGTGGACATGAGGCTTCACATTATCATTGTCAGGAATGTCGACACAAAGACCTGTGTCCAGAGTTATGTCCTAGACAGTTTATAAACAACATTTGTTTATATATGTGGACATGAGGCTTCACATTATCATTGTCAGGAATGTCGACACAAAGACCTGTGTCCAGAGTTATGTCCTAGACAGTTTATAAACAACATTTGTTTATATATGTGGACATGAGGCTTCACATTATCATTGCCAGGAATGTAGACACAAAGACCTGTGTCCAGAGTTATGTCCTGGACAGTTTATAAACAACATTTGTTTATATATGTGGACATGAGGCTTCACATTATCATTGTCAGGAATGTAGACACAAAGACCTGTGTCCAGAGTTATGTCCTGGACAGTTTATAAACAACATTTGTTTATATATGTGGACATGAGGCTTCACATTATCATTGCCAGAAATGTAGACACAAAGACCTGTGTCCAGAGTTATGTCCGAGACAGTTTAAAAACAACATTTGTTTATATATGTGGACAGGAGGCTTCACATTATCATTGTCAGGAATGTAGACACAAAGACCTGTGTCCAGAGTTATGTCCGAGACAGTTTATAAGCAACATTTGTTTATATATGAGGACATGAGGCTTCACATTATCATTGTCAGGAATATAGACACAAAGACCTGTGTCCAGAGTTATGTCCTAGACAGTTTATAAACAACATTTGTTTATATATGTGGACATGAGGCTTCACATTATCATTGTCAGGAATATAGACACAAAGACCTGTGTCCAGAGTTATGTCCTGGACAGTTTATAAACAACATTTGTTTATATATGTGGACATGAGGCTTCACATTATCATTGTCAGGAATGTAGACACAAAGACCTGTGTCCAGAGTTATGTCCTAGACAGTGTATAAACAACATTTGTTTATATATGTGGACATGAGGCTTCACATTATCATTGCCAGGAATGTAGACACAAAGACCTGTGTCCGGAGTTATGTCCGAGACAGTTTATAAACAACATTTGTTTATATATGTGGACATGAGGCTTCACATTATCATTGCCAGGAATGTAGACACAAAGACCTGTGTCAAGAGTTATGTCCTGGACAGTTTATAAACAACATTTGTTTATATATGTGGACATGAGGCTTCACATTATCATTGCCAGGAATGTAGACACAAAGACCTGTGTCCAGAGTTGTGTCCTAGACAGTTTATAAACAACATTTGTTTATATATGTGGACATGAGGCTTCACATTATCATTGTCAGGAATGTAGACACAAAGACCTGTGTCCAGAGTTATGTCCGAGACAGTTTATAAACAACATTTGTTTATATATGTGGACATGAGGCTTCACATTATCATTGCCAGGAATGTAGTACACAAAGACCTGTGTCCAGAGTTATGTCCTGGACAGTTTATAAACAACATTTGTTTATATATGTGGACATGAGGCTTCACATTATCATTGTCAGGAATGTCGACACAAAGACCTGTGTCCAGAGTTATGTCCTAGACAGTTTATAAACAACATTTGTTTATATATGTGGACATGAGGCTTCACATTATCATTGTCAGGAATGTCGACACAAAGACCTGTGTCCAGAGTTATGTCCTAGACAGTTTATAAACAACATTTGTTTATATATGTGGACATGAGGCTTCACATTATCATTGCCAGGAATGTAGACACAAAGACCTGTGTCCAGAGTTATGTCCTGGACAGTTTATAAACAACATTTGTTTATATATGTGGACATGAGGCTTCACATTATCATTGTCAGGAATGTAGACACAAAGACCTGTGTCCAGAGTTATGTCCTGGACAGTTTATAAACAACATTTGTTTATATATGTGGACATGAGGCTTCACATTATCATTGCCAGAAATGTAGACACAAAGACCTGTGTCCAGAGTTATGTCCGAGACAGTTTATAAACAACATTTGTTTATATATGTGGACAGGAGGCTTCACATTATCATTGTCAGGAATGTAGACACAAAGACCTGTGTCCAGAGTTATGTCCGAGACAGTTTATAAGCAACATTTGTTTATATATGAGGACATGAGGCTTCACATTATCATTGTCAGGAATATAGACACAAAGACCTGTGTCCAGAGTTATGTCCTAGACAGTTTATAAACAACATTTGTTTATATATGTGGACATGAGGCTTCACATTATCATTGTCAGGAATATAGACACAAAGACCTGTGTCCAGAGTTATGTCCTGGACAGTTTATAAACAACATTTGTTTATATATGTGGACATGAGGCTTCACATTATCATTGTCAGGAATGTAGACACAAAGACCTGTGTCCAGAGTTATGTCCTGGACAGTTTATAAACAACATTTGTTTATATATGTGGACATGAGGCTTCACATTATCATTGTCAGGAATGTAGACACAAAGACCTGTGTCCAGAGTTATGTCCGAGACAGTTTATAAACAACATTTGTTTATAAATGTGGACATGAGGCTTCACATTATCATTGTCAGGAATGTAGACACAAAGACCTGTGTCCAGAGTTATGTCCGAGACAGTTTATAAACAACATTTGTTTATATATGTGGACATGTGGCTTCACATTATCATTGCCAGGAATGTAGACACAAAGACCTGTGTCCAGAGTTATGTCCGAGACAGTTTATAAACAACATTTGTTTATATATACGGACATGAGGCTTCACATTATCATTGTCAGGAATGTAGACACAAATACCTGTGTCCAGAGTTATGTCCGAGACAGTTTATAAACAACATTTGTTTATATATGTGGACATGAGGCTTCACATTATCATTGTCAGGAATGTAGACACAAAGACCTGTGTCCAGAGTTATGTCCGAGACAGTTTATAAACAACATTTGTTTATATATGTGGACATGAGGCTTCACATTATCATTGCCAGGAATGTAGACACAAAGACCTGTGTCCAGAGTTATGTCCTAGACAGTTTATAAACAACATTTGTTTATATATGTGGACATGAGGCTTCACATTATGATTGCTAGGAATGAAGACACAAAGACCTGTGTCCAGAGTTATGTCCGAGACAGTTTATAAACAACATTTGTTTATATATATGGACATGAGGCTTCACATTATCATTGTCAGGAATGTAGACACAAATACCTGTGTCCAGAGTTATGTCCTGGACAGTTTATAAACAACATTTGTTTATATATGTGGACATCAGGCTTCACATTATCATTGCCAGGAATGTAGACACAAAGACCTCTGTCCAGAGTTATGTCCGAGACAGTTTATAAACAACATTTGTTTATATATGTGGACATGAGGCTTCACATTATCATTGTCAGGAATGTAGACACAAATACCTGTGTCCAGAGTTATGTCCGAGACAGTTTATAAACAACATTTGTTTATATATGTGGACATGAGGCTTCACATTATCATTGTCAGGAATGTAGACACAAAGACCTGTGTCCAGAGTTATGTCCGAGACAGTTTATAAACAACATTTGCTTATATATGTGGACATGAGGCTTCACATTATCATTGTCAGGAATGTCGACACAAAGACCTGTGTCCAGAGTTATGTCCTGGACAGTTTAGAAACAACATTTGTTTATATATGTGGACATGAGGCTTCACATTATCATTGCCAGGAATGTCGACACAAAGACCTGTGTCCAGAGTTATGTCCTGGACAGTTTATAAACAACATTTGTTTATATATGTGGACATGAGGCTTCACATTATCATTGCCAGGAATGTAGACACAAAGACCTGGGTCCAGAGTTATGTCCGAGACAGTTTATAAACAACATCTGTTTATATATATGGACATGAGGCTTCACATTATCATTGTCAGGAATGTAGACACAAATACCTGTGTCCAGAGTTATGTCCTGGAAAGTTTATAAACAACATTTGTTTATATATGTGGACATGAGGCTTCACATTATCATTGCCAGCAATGTAGACACAAAGACCTGTGTCCAGAGTTATGTCCGAGACAGTTTATAAACAACATTTGTTTATATATATGGACATGAGGCTTCACATGATCATTGTCAGGAATGTCGACACAAATACCTGTGTCCAGAGTTATGTCCTGGACAGTTTATAAACAACATTTGTTTATATATGTGGACATGAGGCTTCACATTATCATTGTCAGGAATGTAGACACAAAGACCTGTGTCCAGAGTTGTGTCCGAGGCAGTTTATAAACAACATTTGTTTATATATGTGGACATGAGGCTTCATATTATCATTGTCAGGAATGTAGACACAAAGACCTGTGTCCAGAGTTATGTCCGAGACAGTTTATAAACAACATTTGTTTATATATGTGGACATGAGGCTTCACATTATCATTGCCAGGAATGTAGACACAAAGACCTGTGTCCAGAGTTGTGTCCGAGGCAGTTTATAAACAACATTTGTTTATATATGTGGACATGAGGCTTCATATTATCGTTGTCAGGAATGTAGACACAAAGACCTGTGTCCAGAGTTATGTCCTGGACAGTTTATAAACAACATTTGTTTATATATGTGGACATGAGGCTTCACATTATAATTGTCAGGAATGTAGACACAAAGACCTGTGTCCAGAGTTATGTCCGAGACAGTTTATAAACAACATTTGTTTATATATGTGGACATGAGGCTTCACATTATCATTGCCAGGAATGTAGACACAAAGACCTGTGTCCAGAGTTATGTCCGAGACAGTTTATAAACAACATTTGTTTATATATGTGGACATGAGGCTTCACATTATCATTGCCAGGAATGTAGACACAAAGACCTGTGTCCAGAGTTATGTCCGAGACAGTTTATAAACAACATTTGTTTATATATGTGGACATGAGGCTTCACATTATCATTGTCAGGAATGTAGACACAAAGACCTGTGTCCAGAGTTATGTCCGAGACTGTTTATAAACAACATTTGTTTATATATGTGGACATGAGGCTTCACATTATCATTGTCAGGAATGTAGACACAAAGACCTGTGTCCAGAGTTATGTCCTGGACAGTTTATAAACAACATTTGTTTATATATGTGGACATGAGACTTCACATTATCATTGCCAGGAATGTAGACACAAAGACCTGTGTCCAGAGTTATGTCCTAGACAGTTTATAAACAACATTTGTTTATATATGTGGACATGAGGCTTCACATTATCATTGCCAGGAATGTAGACACAAAGACCTGTGTCCAGAGTTATGTCCGAGACAGTTTATAAACAACATTTGTTTATATATGTGGACATGAGGCTTCACATTATCATTGTCAGGAATGTAGACACAAAGACCTGTGTCCAGAGTTATGTCCGAGACAGTTTATAAACAACATTTGTTTATATATACCGACATGAGGCTTCACATTATCATTGTCAGGAATGTAGACACAAAGACCTGTGTCCAGAGTTATGTCCTAGACAGTTTATAAACAACATTTGTTTATATCTGTGGACATGAGGCTTCACATTATCATTGTCAGGAATGTAGACACAAAGACCTGTGTCCAGAGTTGTGTCCGAGGCAGTTTATAAACAACATTTGTTTATATATGTGGACATGAGGCTTCATATTATCATTGTCAGGAATGTAGACACAAAGACCTGTGTCCAGAGTTATGTCCGAGACAGTTTATAAACAACATTTGTTTATATATGTGGACATGAGGCTTCACATTATCATTGTCAGGAAAGTAGACACAAAGACCTGTGTCCAGAGTTAAGTCCTGGACAGTTTATAAACAACATTTGTTTATATATGAGGACATGAGGCTTCACATTATCATTGCCAGGAATGTAGACACAAAGACCTGTGTCCAGAGTTATGTCCTGGACAGTTTATAAACAACATTTGTTTATATATGAGGACATGAGGCTTCACATTATCATTGTCAGGAATGTAGACACAAATACCTGTGTCCAGAGTTATGTCCTGGAAAGTTTATAAACAACATTTGTTTATATATGTGGACATGAGGCTTCACATTATCATTGCCAGCAATGTAGACACAAAGACCTGTGTCCAGAGTTATGTCCGAGACAGTTTATAAACAACATTTGTTTATATATATGGACATGAGGCTTCACATGATCATTGTCAGGAATGTCGACACAAATACCTGTGTCCAGAGTTATGTCCTGGACAGTTTATAAACAACATTTGTTTATATATGTGGACATGAGGCTTCACATTATCATTGTCAGGAATGTAGACACAAAGACCTGTGTCCAGAGTTGTGTCCGAGGCAGTTTATAAACAACATTTGTTTATATATGTGGACATGAGGCTTCATATTATCATTGTCAGGAATGTAGACACAAAGACCTGTGTCCAGAGTTATGTCCGAGACAGTTTATAAACAACATTTGTTTATATATGTGGACATGAGGCTTCACATTATCATTGCCAGGAATGTAGACACAAAGACCTGTGTCCAGAGTTGTGTCCGAGGCAGTTTATAAACAACATTTGTTTATATATGTGGACATGAGGCTTCATATTATCGTTGTCAGGAATGTAGACACAAAGACCTGTGTCCAGAGTTATGTCCTGGACAGTTTATAAACAACATTTGTTTATATATGTGGACATGAGGCTTCACATTATAATTGTCAGGAATGTAGACACAAAGACCTGTGTCCAGAGTTATGTCCGAGACAGTTTATAAACAACATTTGTTTATATATGTGGACATGAGGCTTCACATTATCATTGCCAGGAATGTAGACACAAAGACCTGTGTCCAGAGTTATGTCCGAGACAGTTTATAAACAACATTTGTTTATATATGTGGACATGAGGCTTCACATTATCATTGCCAGGAATGTAGACACAAAGACCTGTGTCCAGAGTTATGTCCGAGACAGTTTATAAACAACATTTGTTTATATATGTGGACATGAGGCTTCACATTATCATTGTCAGGAATGTAGACACAAAGACCTGTGTCCAGAGTTATGTCCGAGACTGTTTATAAACAACATTTGTTTATATATGTGGACATGAGGCTTCACATTATCATTGTCAGGAATGTAGACACAAAGACCTGTGTCCAGAGTTATGTCCTGGACAGTTTATAAACAACATTTGTTTATATATGTGGACATGAGACTTCACATTATCATTGCCAGGAATGTAGACACAAAGACCTGTGTCCAGAGTTATGTCCTAGACAGTTTATAAACAACATTTGTTTATATATGTGGACATGAGGCTTCACATTATCATTGCCAGGAATGTAGACACAAAGACCTGTGTCCAGAGTTATGTCCGAGACAGTTTATAAACAACATTTGTTTATATATGTGGACATGAGGCTTCACATTATCATTGTCAGGAATGTAGACACAAAGACCTGTGTCCAGAGTTATGTCCGAGACAGTTTATAAACAACATTTGTTTATATATACCGACATGAGGCTTCACATTATCATTGTCAGGAATGTAGACACAAAGACCTGTGTCCAGAGTTATGTCCTAGACAGTTTATAAACAACATTTGTTTATATCTGTGGACATGAGGCTTCACATTATCATTGTCAGGAATGTAGACACAAAGACCTGTGTCCAGAGTTGTGTCCGAGGCAGTTTATAAACAACATTTGTTTATATATGTGGACATGAGGCTTCATATTATCATTGTCAGGAATGTAGACACAAAGACCTGTGTCCAGAGTTATGTCCGAGACAGTTTATAAACAACATTTGTTTATATATGTGGACATGAGGCTTCACATTATCATTGTCAGGAAAGTAGACACAAAGACCTGTGTCCAGAGTTAAGTCCTGGACAGTTTATAAACAACATTTGTTTATATATGAGGACATGAGGCTTCACATTATCATTGCCAGGAATGTAGACACAAAGACCTGTGTCCAGAGTTATGTCCTAGAAAGTTTATAAACAACATTTGTTTATCTATGTGGACATGAGGCTTCACATTATCATTGCCAGGAATGTAGACACAAAGACCTGTGTCCAGAGTTATGTCCGAGACAGTTTATAAACAACATTTGTTTATATATGTGGACATGAGGCTTCACATTATCATTGTCAGGAATGTAGACACAAAGACCTGTGTCCAGAGATATGTCCGAGACAGTTTATAAACAACATTTGTTTATATATATGGACATGAGGCTTCACATTATCATTGTCAGGAATGTAGACACAAAGACCTGTGTCCAGAGTTATGTCCGAGACAGTTTATAAACAACATTTGTTTATATATACCGACATGAGGCTTCACATTATCATTGTCAGGAATGTAGACACAAAGACCTGTGTCCAGAGTTATGTCCTAGACAGTTTATAAACAACATTTGTTTATATCTGTGGACATGAGGCTTCACATTATCATTGTCAGGAATGTAGACACAAAGACCTGTGTCCAGAGTTGTGTCCGAGGCAGTTTATAAACAACATTTGTTTATATATGTGGACATGAGGCTTCATATTATCATTGTCAGGAATGTAGACACAAAGACCTGTGTCCAGAGTTATGTCCGAGACAGTTTATAAACAACATTTGTTTATATATGTGGACATGAGGCTTCACATTATCATTGTCAGGAAAGTAGACACAAAGACCTGTGTCCAGAGTTAAGTCCTGGACAGTTTATAAACAACATTTGTTTATATATGAGGACATGAGGCTTCACATTATCATTGCCAGGAATGTAGACACAAAGACCTGTGTCCAGAGTTATGTCCTAGACAGTTTATAAACAACATTTGTTTATCTATGTGGACATGAGGCTTCACATTATCATTGCCAGGAATGTAGACACAAAGACCTGTGTCCAGAGTTATGTCCGAGACAGTTTATAAACAACATTTGTTTATATATGTGGACATGAGGCTTCACATTATCATTGTCAGGAATGTAGACACAAAGACCTGTGTCCAGAGATATGTCCGAGACAGTTTATAAACAACATTTGTTTATATATATGGACATGAGGCTTCACATTATCATTGTCAGGAATGTAGACACAAAGACCTGTGTCCAGAGTTATGTCCTAGACAGTTTATAAACAACATTTGTTTATATATGTGGACATGAGGCTTCACATTATCATTGTCAGGAATGTAGACACAAAGACCTGTGTCCAGAGTTATGTCCTAGACAGTTTATAAACAACATTTGTTTATATATGTGGACATGAGGCTTCACATTATCATTGTCAGGAATGTAGACACAAAGACCTGTGTCCAGAGTTATGTCCTAGACAGTTTATAAACAACATTTGTTTATATATGTGGACATGAGGCTTCACATTATCATTGTCAGGAATGTAGACACAAAGACCTGTGTCCAGAGTTATGTCCTAGACAGTTTATAAACAACATTTGTTTATATATATGGACATGAGGCTTCACATTATCATTGTCAGGAATGTAGACACAAAGACCTGTGTCCAGAGTTATGTCCGAGACAGTTTATAAACAACATTTGTTTATATATGTGGACATGAGGCTTCACATTATCATTGCCTGGAATGTAGACACAAAGACCTGTGTCCAGAGTTATGTCCGAGACAGTTTATAAACAACATTTGTTTATATGTATGGACATGAGGCTTCACATTATCATTGTCAGGAATGTAGACACAAAGACCTGTGTCCAGAGTTATGTCCGAGACAGTTTATAAACAACATTTGTTTATATATGTGGACATGAGGCTTCACATTATCATTGTCAGGAATGTAGACACAAACACCTGTGTCCAGAGTTATGTCCGAGACAGTTTATAAACAACATTTGTTTATATATGTGGACATGAGGCTTCACATTATCATTGCCAGGAATGTAGACACAAAGACCTGTGTCCAGAGTTATGTCCGAGACAGTTTATAAACAACATTTGTTTATTTATGTGGACATGAGGCTTCACATTATCATTGCCAGGAATGTAGACACAAAGACCTGTGTCCAGAGTTATGTCCGAGACAGTTTATAAACAACATTTGTTTATATATGTGGACATGAGGCTTCACATTATCATTGCCAGGAATGTAGACACAAAGACCTGTGTCCAGAGTTATGTCCGAGACAGTTTATAAACAACATTTGTTTATATATGTGGACATGAGGCTTCACATTATCATTGTCAGGAATGTAGACACAAACACCTGTGTCCAGAGTTATGTCCGAGACAGTTTATAAACAACATTTGTTTATATATGTGGACATGAGGCTTCACATTATCATTGTCAGGAATGTAGACACAAAGACCTGTGTCCAGAGTTATGTCCTAGACAGTTTATAAACAACATGTGTTTATATATGTGGACATGAGGCTTCACATTATCATTGTCAGGAATGTAGACACAAAGACCTGTGTCCAGAGTTATGTCCTAGACAGTTTATAAACAACATTTGTGTTTATATATGGACATGAGGCTTCACATTATCATTGTCAGGAATGTAGACACAAAGACCTGTCTCCAGAGTTATGTCCGAGACAGTTTATAAACAACATTTGTTTATATATGTGGACATGAGGCTTCACATTATCATTGCCAGGAATGTAGACACAAAGACCTGTGTCCAGAGTTATGTCCGAGACAGTTTATAAACAACATTTGTTTATATGTATGGACATGAGGCTTCACATTATCATTGTCAGGAATGTAGACACAAAGACCTGTGTCCAGAGTTATGTCCGAGACAGTTTATAAACAACATTTGTTTATATATGTGGACATGAGGCTTCACATTATCATTGTCAGGAATGTAGACACAAACACCTGTGTCCAGAGTTATGTCCGAGACAGTTTATAAACAACATTTGTTTATATATGTGGACATGAGGCTTCACATTATCATTGCCAGGAATGTAGACACAAAGACCTGTGTCCAGAGTTATGTCCGAGACAGTTTATAAACAACATTTGTTTATATATGTGGACATGAGGCTTCACATTATCATTGTCAGGAATGTAGACACAAACACCTGTGTCCAGAGTTATGTCCGAGACAGTTTATAAACAACATTTGTTTATATGTATGGACATGAGGCTTCACATTATCATTGTCAGGAATGTAGACACAAAGACCTGTGTCCAGAGTTATGTCCGAGACAGTTTATAAACAACATTTGTTTATATATGTGGACATGAGGCTTCACATTATCATTGTCAGGAATGTAGACACAAACACCTGTGTCCAGAGTTATGTCCGAGACAGTTTATAAACAGCATTTGTTTATATATGTGGACATGAGGCTTCACATTATCATTGCCAGGAATGTAGACACAAAGACCTGTGTCCAGAGTTATGTCCTAGACAGTTTATAAACAACATTTGTTTATATATGTGGACATGAGGCTTCACATTATCATTGTCAGGAATGTAGACACAAAGACCTGTGTCCAGAGTTATGTCCTAGACAGTTTATAAACAACATTTGTTTATATATGTGGACATGAGGCTTCACATTATCATTGTCAGGAATGTAGACACAAAGACCTGTGTCCAGAGTTATGTCCTGGACAGTTTATAAACAACATTTGTTTATATATGTGGACATGAGGCTTCACATTATCATTGTCAGGAATGTAGACACAAAGACCTGTGTCCAGAGTTATGTCCGAGACAGTTTATAAACAACATTTGTTTATATATGTGGACATGAGGCTTCACATTATCATTGCCAGGAATGTAGACACAAAGACCTGTGTCCAGAGTTATGTCCGAGACAGTTTATGAACAACATTTCTTTATATATGTGGACATGAGGCTTCACATTATCATTGTCAGGAATGTAGACACAAAGACCTGTGTCCAGAGTTATGTCCGAGACAGTTTATAAACAGCATTTGTTTATATATGTGGACATTGAGGCTTCACATTATCATTGCCAGGAATGTAGACACAAAGACCTGTGTCCAGAGTTATGTCCGAGACAGTTTATAAACAGCATTTGTTTATATATGTGGACATTGAGGCTTCACATTATCATTGCCAGGAATGTAGACACAAAGACCTGTGTCCAGAGTTATGTCCTAGACAGTTTATAAACATCATTTGTTTATATATGTTGACATTGAGGCTTCACATTATCATTGCCAGGAATGTAGACACAAAGACCTGTGTCCTGAGTTATGTCCTAGACAGTTTATAAACAACATTTGTTTATATATGTGGACATGAGGCTTCACATTATCATTGTCAGGAATGTAGACACAAAGACCTGTGTCCAGAGTTATGTCCTAGACAGTTTATAAACAACATTTGTTTATATATGTGGACATGAGGCTTCACATTATCATTGTCAGGAATGTAGACACAAAGACCTGTGTCCAGAGTTATGTCCTAGAAAGTTTATAAACAACATTTGTTTATATATGTGGACATGAGGCTTCACATTATCATTGTCAGGAATGTAGACACAAAGACCTGTGTCCAGAGTTATGTCCTAGACAGTTTATAAACAACATTTGTTTATATATGTGGACATGAGGCTTCACATTATCATTGCCAGGAATGTAGACACAAAGACCTGTGTCCAGAGTTATGTCCTGGACAGTTTATAAACAACATTTGTTTATATATGTGGACATGAGGCTTCACATTATCATTGCCAGGAATGTAGACACAAAGACCTGTGTCCAGAGTTATGTCCTAGAAAGTTTATAAACAACATTTGTTTATATATGTGGACATGAGGCTTCACATTATCATTGCCAGGAATGTAGACACAAAGACCTGTGTCCAGAGTTATGTCCTAGACAGTTTATAAACAACATTTGTTTATATATGTGGACATGAGGCTTCACATTATCATTGTCAGGAATGTAGACACAAAGACCTGTGTCCAGAGTTATGTCCGAGACAGTTTATAAACAACATTTGTTTATATATGTGGACATGAGGCTTCACATTATCATTGACAGGAATGTAGACACAAAGACCTGTGTCCAGAGTTATGTCCGAGACAGTTTATAAACAACATTTGTTTATATATGTGGACATGAGGCTTCACATTATCATTGTCAGGAATGTAGTCACAAAGACCTGTGTCCAGAGTTATGTCCGAGACAGTTTATAAACAACATTTGTTTATATATGTGGACATGAGGCTTCACATTATCATTGCCAGGAATGTAGACACAAAGACCTGTGTCCAGAGTTATGTCCGAGACAGTTTATAAACAACATTTGTTTATATATGTGGACATGAGGCTTCACATTATCATTGTCAGGAATGTAGACACAAAGACCTGTGTCCAGAGTTATGTCCGAGACAGTTTATAAACAACATTTGTTTATATATGTGGACATGAGGCTTCACATTATCATTGCCAGGAATGTAGACACAAAGACCTGTGTCCAGAGTTATGTCCGAGACAGTTTATAAACAACATTTGTTTATATATGTGGACATGAGGCTTCACATTATCATTGTCAGGAATGTAGACACAAAGACCTGTGTCCAGAGTTATGTCCGAGACAGTTTATAAACAACATTTGTTTATATATGTGGACATGAGGCTTCACATTATCATTGCCAGGAATGTAGACACAAAGACCTGTGTCCAGAGTTATGTCCGAGACAGTTTATAAACAACATTTGTTTATATATGTGGACATGAGGCTTCACATTATCATTGCCAGGAATGTAGACACAATGACCTGTGTCCAGAGTTATGTCCGAGACAGTTTATAAACAACATTTGTTTATATATGTGGACATGAGGCTTCACATTATCATTGTCAGGAATGTAGACACAAAGACCTGTGTCCAGAGTTATGTCCGAGACAGTTTATAAACAACATTTGTTTATATATGTGGACATGAGGCTTCACATTATCATTGTCAGGAATGTAGACACAAAGACCTGTGTCCAGAGTTATGTCCGAGACAGTTTATAAATAACATTTGTTTATATATGTGGACATGAGGCTTCACATTATCATTGTCAGGAATGTAGACACAAAGACCTGTGTCCAGAGTTATGTCCTAGACAGTTTATAAACAACATTTGTTTCTATATGTGGACATGAGGCTTCACATTATCATTGTCAGGAATGTAGACACAAAGACCTGTGTCCAGAGTTATGTCCGAGACAGTTTATAAACAGCATTTGTTTATATATGTGGACATGAGGCTTCACATTATCATTGCCAGGAATGTAGACACAAAGACCTGTGTCCAGAGTTATGTCCGAGACAGTTTATAAACAACATTTGTTTATATATGTGGACATGTGGCTTCACATTATCATTGCCAGGAATGTAGACACAAAGACCTGTGTCCAGAGTTATGTCCGAGACAGTTTATAAACAACATTTGTTTATATATGTGGACATGAGGCTTCACATTATCATTGCCAGGAATGTAGACACAAAGACCTGTGTCCAGAGTTATGTCCGAGACAGTTTATAAGCAACATTTGTTTATATATGTGGACATGAGGCTTCACATTATCATTGTCAGGAATGTAGACACAAAGACCTGTGTCCAGAGTTATGTCCTAGACAGTTTATAAACAACATTTGTTTATATATGTGGACATGAGGCTTCACATTATCATTGTCAGGAATGTAGACACAAAGACCTGTGTCCAGAGTTATGTCCGAGACAGTTTATAAACAACATTTGTTTATATATGTGGACATGAGGCTTCACATTATCATTGCCAGGAATGTAGGCACAAAGACCTGTGTCCAGAGTTATGTCCTAGACAGTTTATAAACAACATTTGTTTATATATGTGGACATGAGGCTTCACATTATCATTGTCAGGAATGTAGACACAAAGACCTGTGTCCAGAGTTATGTCCGAGACAGTTTATAAACAACATTTGTTTATATATGTGGACATGAGGCTTCACATAATCATTGCCAGGAATGTTGACACAAAGACCTCTGTCCAGAGTTATGTCCGAGACTGTTTATAAACAACATTTGTTTATATATGTGGACATGAGGCTTCACATTATCATTGCAAGGAATGTAGACACAAAGACCTGTGTCCAGAGTTATGTCCGAGACAGTTTATAAACAACATTTGTTTATATATGTGGACATGAGGCTTCACATTATCATTGCCAGGAATGTAGACACAAAGACCTGTGTCCAGAGTTATGTCCGAGACAGTTTATAAACAACATTTGTTTATATATGTGGACATGAGGCTTCACATTATCATTGTCAGGAATGTAGACACAAAGACCTGTGTCCAGAGTTATGTCCGAGACAGTTTATAAACAACATTTGTTTATATATGTGGACATGAGGCTTCACATTATCATTGTCAGGAATGTAGACACAAAGACCTATGTCCAGAGTTATGTCCGAGACAGTTGATAAACAACATTTGTTTATATATGTGGACATGAGGCTTCACATTATCATTGTCAGGAATGTAGACACAAAGACCTGTGTCCAGAGTTATGTCCTGGACAGTTTATAAACAACATTTGTTTATATATGTGGACATGAGGCTTCACATTATCATTGTCAGGAATGTAGACACAAAGACCTGTGTCCAGAGTTATGTCCTGGACAGTTTATAAACAACATTTGTTTATATATGTGGACATGAGGCTTCACATTATCATTGCCAGGAATGTAGACACAAAGACCTGTCTCCAGAGTTATGTCCGACACAGTTTATAAACAACATTTGTTTATATATGTGGACATGAGGCTTCACATTATCATTGCCAGGAATGTAGACACAAAGACCTGTGTCCAGAGTTATGTCCGAGACAGTTTATAAACAACATTTGTTTATATATGTGGACATGAGGCTTCACATTATCATTGTCAGGAATGTAGACACAAAGACCTGTGTCCAGAGTTATGTCCGAGACAGTTTATAAACAACATTTGTTTATATATGTGGACATGAGGCTTCACATTATCGTTGTCAGGAATGTAGACACAAAGACCTGTGTCCAGAGTTATGTCCGAGACAGTTTATAAATAACATTTGTTTATATATGTGGACATGAGGCTTCACATTATCATTGTCAGGAATGTAGACACAAAGACCTGTGTCCAGAGTTATGTCCGAGACAGTTTATAAACAACATTTGTTTATATATGTGGACATGAGGCTTCACATTATCATTGTCAGGAATGTAGACACAAAGACCTGTGTCCAGAGTTATGTCCGAGACAGTTTATAAACAGCATTTGTTTATGTATGTGGACATGAGGCTTCACATTATCATTGCCAGGAATGTAGACACAAAGACCTGTGTCCAGAGTTATGTCCGAGACAGTTTATAAACAACATTTGTTTATATATGTGGACATGAGGCTTCACATTATCATTGCCAGGAATGTAGACACAAAGACCTGTGTCCAGAGTTATGTCCGAGACAGTTTATAAACAACATTTGTTTATATATGTGGACATGAGGCTTCACATTATCATTGCCAGGAATGTAGACACAAAGACCTGTGTCCAGAGTTATGTCCGAGACAGTTTATAAACAACATTTGTTTATATATGTGGACATGAGGCTTCACATTATCATTGTCAGGAATGTAGACACAAAGACCTGTGTCCAGAGTTATGTCCTAGACAGTTTATAAACAACATTTGTTTATATATGTGGACATGAGGCTTCACATTATCATTGTCAGGAATGTAGACACAAAGACCTGTGTCCAGAGTTATGTCCGAGACAGTTTATAAACAACATTTGTTTATATATGTGGACATGAGGCTTCACATTATCATTGCCAGGAATGTAGGCACAAAGACCTGTGTCCAGAGTTATGTCCTAGACAGTTTATAAACAACATTTGTTTATATATGTGGACATGAGGCTTCACATTATCATTGTCAGGAATGTAGACACAAAGACCTGTGTCCAGAGTTATGTCCGAGACAGTTTATAAACAACATTTGTTTATATATGTGGACATGAGGCTTCACATTATCATTGCCAGGAATGTTGACACAAAGACCTGTGTCCAGAGTTATGTCCGAGACAGTTTATAAACAACATTTGTTTATATATGTGGACATGAGGCTTCACATTATCATTGCAAGGAATGTAGACACAAAGACCTGTGTCCAGAGTTATGTCCTAGACAGTTTATAAACAACATTTGTTTATATATGTGGACATGAGGCTTCACATTATCATTGTCAGGAATGTAGACACAAAGACCTGTGTCCAGAGTTATGTCCTAGACAGTTTATAAACAACATTTGTTTATATATGTGGACATGAGGCTTCACATTACCATTGTCAGGAATGTAGACACAAAGACCTGTGTCCAGAGTTATGTCCTAGACAGTTTATAAACAACATTTGTTTATATATGTGGACATGAGGCTTCACATTATCATTGCCAGGAATGTTGACACAAAGACCTCTGTCCAGAGTTATGTCCGAGACAGTTTATAAACAACATTTGTTTATATATGTGGACATGAGGCTTCACATTATCATTGCAAGGAATGTAGACACAAAGACCTGTGTCCAGAGTTATGTCCGAGACAGTTTATAAACAACATTTGTTTATATATGTGGACATGAGGCTTCACATTATCATTGTCAGGAATGTAGACACAAAGACCTGTGTCCAGAGTAATGTCCGAGACAGTTTATAAACAACATTTGTTTATATATGTGGACATGAGGCTTCACATTATCATTGTCTGGAATGTAGACACAAAGACCTGTGTCCAGAGTTATGTCCTAGACAGTTTATAAACAACCTTTGTTTATATATGTGGACATGAGGCTTCACATTATCATTGCCAGGAATGTAGACACAAAGACCTGTGTCCAGAGTTATGTCCGAGACAGTTTATAAACAACATTTGTTTATATATGTGGACATGAGGCTTCACATTATCATTGTCAGGAATGTAGACACAAATACCTGTGTCCAGAGTTATGTCCGAGACAGTTTATAAACAGCATTTGTTTATATATGTGGACATGAGGCTTCACATTATCATTGCCAGGAATGTAGACACAAAGACCTGTGTCCAGAGTTATGTCCTAGACAGTTTATAAACAACATTTGTTTATATATGTGGACATGAGGCTTCACATTATCATTGTCAGGAATGTAGACACAAAGACCTGTGTCCAGAGTTATGTCCTAGACAGTTTATAAACAACATTTGTTTATATATGTGGACATGAGGCTTCACATTATCATTGTCAGGAATGTAGACACAAAGACCTGTGTCCAGAGTTATGTCCTGGACAGTTTATAAACAACATTTGTTTATATATGTGGACATGAGGCTTCACATTATCATTGTCAGGAATGTAGACACAAAGACCTGTGTCCAGAGTTATGTCCGAGACAGTTTATAAACAACATTTGTTTATATATGTGGACATGAGGCTTCACATTATCATTGCCAGGAATGTAGACACAAAGACCTGTGTCCAGAGTTATGTCCGAGACAGTTTATAAACAACATTTGTTTATATATGTGGACATGAGGCTTCACATTATCATTGTCAGGAATGTAGACACAAAGACCTGTGTCCAGAGTTATATCCGAGACAGTTTATAAACAGCATTTGTTTATATATGTGGACATTGAGGCTTCACATTATAATTGCCAGGAATGTAGACACAAAATCCTGTTTCCAGAGTTATGTCCGAGACAGTTTATAAACAGCATTTGTTTATATATGTGGACATTGAGGCTTCACATTATCATTGCCAGGAATGTAGACACAAAGACCTGTGTCCAGAGTTATGTCCTAGACAGTTTATAGACAACATTTGTTTATATATGTGGACATTGAGGCTTCACATTATCATTGCCAGGAATGTAGACACAAAGACCTGTGTCCTGAGTTATGTCCTAGACAGTTTATAAACAACATTTGTTTATATATGTGGACATGAGGCTTCACATTATCATTGTCAGGAATGTAGACACAAAGACCTGTGTCCAGAGTTATGTCCTAGACAGTTTATAAACAACATTTGTTTATATATGTGGACATGAGGCTTCACATTATCATTGTCAGGAATGTAGACACAAAGACCTGTGTCCAGAGTTATGTCCTAGAAAGTTTATAAACAACATTTGTTTATATATGTGGACATGAGGCTTCACATTATCATTGTCAGGAATGTAGACACAAAGACCTGTGTCCAGAGTTATGTCCTAGACAGTTTATAAACAACATTTGTTTATATATGTGGACATGAGGCTTCACATTATCATTGCCAGGAATGTAGACACAAAGACCTGTGTCCAGAGTTATGTCCTAGACAGTTTATAAACAACATTTGTTTATATATGTGGACATCAGGCTTCACATTATCATTGCCAGGAATGTAGACACAAAGACCTGTGTCCAGAGTTATGTCCTAGAAAGTTTATAAACAACATTTGTTTATATATGTGGACATGAGGCTTCACATTATCATTGCCAGGAATGTAGACACAAAGACCTGTGTCCAGAGTTATGTCCGAGACAGTTTATAAACAACATTTGTTTATATATGTGGACATGAGGCTTCACATTATCATTGTCAGGAATGTAGACACAAAGACCTGTGTCCAGAGTTATGTCCGAGACAGTTTATAAACAACATTTGTTTATATATGTGGACATGAGGCTTCACATTATCATTGCCAGGAATGTAGACACAAAGACCTGTGTCCAGAGTTATGTCCGAGACAGTTTATAAACAACATTTGTTTATATATGTGGACATGAGGCTTCACATTATCATTGTCAGGAATGTAGACACAAAGACCTGTGTCCAGAGTTATGTCCGAGACAGTTTATAAACAACATTTGTTTATATATGTGGACATGAGGCTTCACATTATCATTGCCAGGAATGTAGACACAAAGACCTGTGTCCAGAGTTATGTCCGAGACAGTTTATAAACAACATTTGTTTATATATGTGGACATGAGGCTTCACATTATCATTGCCAGGAATGTAGACACAATGACCTGTGTCCAGAATTATGTCCGAGACAGTTTATAAACAACATTTGTTTATATATGTGGACATGAGGCTTCACATTATCATTGTCAGGAATGTAGACACAAAGACCTGTGTCCAGAGTTATGTCCGAGACAGTTTATAAACAACATTTGTTTATATATGTGGACATGAGGCTTCACATTATCATTGTCAGGAATATAGACACAAAGACCTGTGTCCAGAGTTATGTCCGAGACAGTTTATAAATAACATTTGTTTATATATGTGGACATGAGGCTTCACATTATCATTGTCAGGAATGTAGACACAAAGACCTGTGTCCAGAGTTATGTCCTAGACAGTTTATAAACAACATTTGTTTCTATATGTGGACATGAGGCTTCACATTATCATTGTCAGGAATGTAGAGACAAAGACCTGTGTCCAGAGTTATGTCCGAGAGAGTTTATAAACAGCATTTGTTTATATATGTGGACATGAGGCTTCACATTATCATTGCCAGGAATGTAGACACAAAGACCTGTGTCCAGAGTTATGTCCGAGACAGTTTATAAACAACATTTGTTTATATATGTGGACATGAGGCTTCACATTATCATTGCCAGGAATGTAGACACAAAGACCTGTGTCCAGAGTTATGTCCGAGACAGTTTATAAACAACATTTGTTTATATATGTGGACATGAGGCTTCACATTATCATTGCCAGGAATGTAGACACAAAGACCTGAGTCCAGAGTTATGTCCGAGACAGTTTATAAGCAACATTTTTTTATATATGTGGACATGAGGCTTCACATTATCATTGTCAGGAATGTAGACACAAAGACCTGTGTCCAGAGTTATGTCCTAGACAGTTTATAAACAACATTTGTTTATATATGTGGACATGAGGCTTCACATTATCATTGTCAGGAATGTAGACACAAAGACCTGTGTCCAGAGTTATGTCCGAGACAGTTTATAAACAACATTTGTTTATATATGTGGACATGAGGCTTCACATTATCATTGCCAGGAATGTAGGCACAAAGACCTGTGTCCAGAGTTATGTCCTAGACAGTTTATAAACAACATTTGTTTATATATGTGGACATGAGGCTTCACATTATCATTGTCAGGAATGTAGACACAAAGACCTGTGTCCAGAGTTATGTCCGAGACAGTTTATAAACAACATTTGTTTATATATGTGGACATGAGGCTTCACATAATCATTGCCAGGAATGTTGACACAAAGACCTCTGTCCAGAGTTATGTCCGAGACAGTTTATAAACAACATTTGTTTATATATGTGGACATGAGGCTTCACATTATCATTGCAAGGAATGTAGACACAAAGACCTGTGTCCAGAGTTATGTCCGAGACAGTTTATAAACAACATTTGTTTATATATGTGGACATGAGGCTTCACATTATCATTGCCAGGAATGTAGACACAAAGACCTGTGTCCAGAGTTATGTCCGAGACAGTTTATAAACAACATTTGTTTATATATGTGGACATGAGGCTTCACATTATCATTGTCAGGAATGTAGACCCAAAGACCTGTGTCCAGAGTTATGTCCGAGACAGTTTATAAACAACATTTGTTTATATATGTGGACATGAGGCTTCACATTATCATTGTCAGGAATGTAGACACAAAGACCTGTGTCCAGAGTTATGTCCGAGACAGTTGATAAACAACATTTGTTTATATATGTGGACATGAGGCTTCACATTATCATTGTCAGGAATGTAGACACAAAGGCCTGTGTCCAGAGTTATGTCCTGGACAGTTTATAAACAACATTTGTTTATATATGTGGACATGAGGCTTCACATTATCATTGTCAGGAATGTAGACACAAAGACCTGTGTCCAGAGTTATGTCCGAGACAGTTTATAAACAACATTTGTTTATATATGTGGACATGAGGCTTCACATAATCATTGCCAGGAATGTTGACACAAAGACCTCTGTCCAGAGTTATGTCCGAGACAGTTTATAAACAACATTTGTTTATATATGTGGACATGAGGCTTCACATTATCATTGCAAGGAATGTAGACACAAAGACCTGTGTCCAGAGTTATGTCCGAGACAGTTTATAAACAACATTTGTTTATATATGTGGACATGAGGCTTCACATTATCATTGCCAGGAATGTAGACACAAAGACCTGTGTCCAGAGTTATGTCCGAGACAGTTTATAAACAACATTTGTTTATATATGTGGACATGAGGCTTCACATTATCATTGTCAGGAATGTAGACCCAAAGACCTGTGTCCAGAGTTATGTCCGAGACAGTTTATAAACAACATTTGTTTATATATGTGGACATGAGGCTTCACATTATCATTGTCAGGAATGTAGACACAAAGACCTGTGTCCAGAGTTATGTCCGAGACAGTTGATAAACAACATTTGTTTATATATGTGGACATGAGGCTTCACATTATCATTGTCAGGAATGTAGACACAAAGGCCTGTGTCCAGAGTTATGTCCTGGACAGTTTATAAACAACATTTGTTTATATATGTGGACATGAGGCTTCACATTATCATTGTCAGGAATGTAGACACAAAGACCTGTGTCCAGAGTTATGTCCGAGACAGTTTATAAACAACATTTGTTTATATATGTGGACATGAGGCTTCACATAATCATTGCCAGGAATGTTGACACAAAGACCTCTGTCCAGAGTTATGTCCGAGACAGTTTATAAACAACATTTGTTTATATATGTGGACATGAGGCTTCACATTATCATTGCAAGGAATGTAGACACAAAGACCTGTGTCCAGAGTTATGTCCGAGACAGTTTATAAACAACATTTGTTTATATATGTGGACATGAGGCTTCACATTATCATTGCCAGGAATGTAGACACAAAGACCTGTGTCCAGAGTTATGTCCGATACAGTTTATAAACAACATTTGTTTATATATGTGGACATGAGGCTTCACATTATCATTGTCAGGAATGTAGACACAAAGACCTGTGTCCAGAGTTATGTCCGAGACAGTTTATAAACAACATTTGTTTATATATGTGGACATGAGGCTTCACATTATCATTGTCAGGAATGTAGACACAAAGACCTGTGTCCAGAGTTATGTTCGAGACAGTTGATAAACAACATTTGTTTATATATGTGGACATGAGGCTTCACATTATCATTGTCAGGAATGTAGACACAAAGGCCTGTGTCCAGAGTTATGTCCTGGACAGTTTATAAACAACATTTGTTTATATATGTGGACATGAGGCTTCACATTATCATTGTCAGGAATGTAGACACAAAGACCTGTGTCCAGAGTTATGTCCGGGACAGTTTATAAACAACATTTGTTTATATATGTGGACATGAGGCTTCACATTATCATTGCCAGGAATGTAGACACAAAGACCTGTCTCCAGAGTTATGTCCTAGACAGTTTATAAACAACATTTGTTTATATATGTGGACATGGGGCTTCACATTATCATTGCCAGGAATGTAGACACAAAGACCTGTGTCCAGAGTTATGTCCGAGACAGTTTATAAACAACATTTGTTTATATATGTGGACATGAGGCTTCACATTATCATTGTCAGGAATGTAGACACAAAGACCTGTGTCCAGAGTTATGTCCGAGACAGTTTATAAACAACATTTGTTTATATATGTGGACATGAGGCTTCACATTATCGTTGTCAGGAATGTAGACACAAAGACCTGTGTCCAGAGTTATGTCCGAGACAGTTTATAAATAACATTTGTTTATATATGTGGACATGAGGCTTCACATTATCATTGTCAGGAATGTAGACACAAAGACCTGTGTCCAGAGTTATGTCCGAGACAGTTTATAAACAACATTTGTTTATATATGTGGACATGAGGCTTCACATTATCATTGTCAGGAATGTAGACACAAAGACCTGTGTCCAGAGTTATGTCCGAGACAGTTTATAAACAGCATTTGTTTATATATGTGGACATGAGGCTTCACATTATCATTGCCAGGAATGTAGACACAAAGACCTGTGTCCAGAGTTATGTCCGAGACAGTTTATAAACAACATTTGTTTATATATGTGGACATGAGGCTTCACATTATCATTGCCAGGAATGTAGACACAAAGACCTGTGTCCAGAGTTATGTCCGAGACAGTTTATAAACAACATTTGTTTATATATGTGGACATGAGGCTTCACATTATCATTGCCAGGAATGTAGACACAAAGACCTGTGTCCAGAGTTATGTCCGAGACAGTTTATAAACAACATTTGTTTATATATGTGGACATGAGGCTTCACATTATCATTGTCAGGAATGTAGACACAAAGACCTGTGTCCAGAGTTATGTCCTAGACAGTTTATAAACAACATTTGTTTATATATGTGGACATGAGGCTTCACATTATCATTGCCAGGAATGTAGACACAAAGACCTGTGTCCAGAGTTATGTCCGAGACAGTTTATAAACAACATTTGTTTATATATGTGGACATGAGGCTTCACATTATCATTGCCAGGAATGTAGGCACAAAGACCTGTGTCCAGAGTTATGTCCTAGACAGTTTATAAACAACATTTGTTTATATATGTGGACATGAGGCTTCACATTATCATTGTCAGGAATGTAGACACAAAGACCTGTGTCCAGAGTTATGTCCGAGACAGTTTATAAACAACATTTGTTTATATATGTGGACATGAGGCTTCACATTATCATTGCCAGGAATGTTGACACAAAGACCTGTGTCCAGAGTTATGTCCGAGACAGTTTATAAACAACATTTGTTTATATATGTGGACATGAGGCTTCACATTATCATTGCCAGGAATGTAGACACAAAGACCTGTGTCCAGAGTTATGTCCGAGACAGTTTATAAACAACATTTGTTTATATATGTGGACATGAGGCTTCACATTATCATTGTCAGGAATGTAGACACAAAGACCTGTGTCCAGAGTTATGTCCGAGACAGTTTATAAACAACATTTGTTTATATATGTGGACATGAGGCTTCACATTATCATTGTCAGGAATGTAGACACAAAGACCTGTGTCCAGAGTTATGTCCGAGACAGTTTATAAACAACATTTGTTTATATATGTGGACATGAGGCTTCACATTATCATTGTCAGGAATGTAGACACAAAGACCTGTGTCCAGAGTTATGTCCTAGACAGTTTATAAACAACATTTGTTTATATATGTGGACATGAGGCTTCACATTATCATTGTCAGGAATGTAGACACAAAGACCTGTGTCCAGAGTTATGTCCTGGACAGTTTATAAACAACATTTGTTTATATATGTGGACATGAGGCTTCACATTATCATTGCCAGGAATGTAGACACAAAGACCTGTGTCCAGAGTTATGTCCGAGACAGTTTATAAACAACATTTGTTTATATATGTGGACATGAGGCTTCACATTATCATTGTCAGGAATGTAGACACAAAGACCTGTGTCCAGAGTTATGTCCGAGACAGTTTATAAACAACATTTGTTTATATATGTGGACATGAGGCTTCACATTATCATTGTCAGGAATGTAGACACAACGACCTGTGTCCAGAGTTATGTCCTAGACAGTTTATAAACAACATTTGTTTATATATGTGGACATGAGGCTTCACATTATCATTGCCAGGAATGTAGACACAAAGACCTGTGTCCAGAGTTATGTCCTGGACAGTTTATAAACAACATTTGTTTACATATGTGGACATGAGGCTTCACATTATCATTGTCAGGAATGTAGACACAACGACCTGTGTCCAGAGTTATGTCCTAGACAGTTTATAAACAACATTTGTTTATATATGTGGACATGAGGCTTCACATTATCATTGCCAGGAATGTAGACACAAAGACCTGTGTCCAGAGTTATGTCCTGGACAGTTTATAAACAACATTTGTTTACATATGTGGAAATGAGGCTTCACATTATCATTGCCAGGAATGTAGACACAAAGACCTGTCTCCAGAGTTATGTCCTAGACTAGTTAACGACCCTTATGAAAATCTCTGGAATACCATTCCTACATCTTTATTGTCCATCCATAATTATTCTTGTCACTGATTGGCTTGCTAGACTATTTCAGAGGACAGTTAAAAGTGAACCACATTGAGTTACATGGAGACCAGAACAGATAAGGATGATAGATCTCCTTCCCTAAAGGACATTAATGAACCAGATAGATTGTTATACTAATCGATGATGGCTTCATGGCAACATTATTAAGTCCAGATTTCAATTCCAGATTTTTATTCATCAATTGAATGCATTACATAATTGAATTTTAAATTCCACCATCAGTTATGGTGGGCTTTGAAACCATGTCCCCAGGGAATGAGCCTGCGCCTCTGGATTACTAGTTCAGTGAGATTGCCAGTATCCCACTGTCACTGCCACGCTACATCTCATTCCTCCCTTAAGACACTAAATAAAATCTTCCTCTTTGACCAAACTGTTGGTCATCTGACCTGATATCTGCTGTTGTGTCTCTGTGCCATACGTTGCTTCATAATGTTCCTGTGAAGCATCTTGTGATGTTTTCTTACATTAAGGGCACTATATAAATATAAGTTGTTGTTGTTGACATTTACTAGACATGACTTGTCTTACCATATACTTCCTGCTGTCCATTTGTTGTCCATGTTTTTTTTTTTCTTTTCTCCAGCATCAAATACGTTTGTCCTGGAATGTGAACTCTAGAAATTTCCCCATCAGTGACAGTAAATACAGAGTTTTCTCCACATCTCCTTTTTTAATCAGGGTGCAACTTTGACAACCCTCCAGTCCTCTGTCACCACTCACATATCCAAGGAGTTTTGGACGATTCTGGCCTTTGCATCTGCTATTCCCACCTTCCCCACCCTCATATATCCCATTCAGGCTAGGCAAATGTTATCGTTGATTGTGGTACAAAAAGTGTTGAAATGAAAAGGGTTAACTAAACCTATTTGTTCAGTAACTGTAATTAATGTCAGTCTCCATGGACCCTAATTGTGTCACTGGAGGGCTTTCCTTTTCTATTAATAAGGGATTCTTTCAATGTGTTATCACATAGCGTCAAAGGGAACATCACGCTCGGCACTGACAGGGATCAGTGGCTCCAGAGAGAGGGAGAGGATAGATCAGAATCTGAGAACAATAGATTGGAATGTTACAACAATGGATCAGAATCTGAGAGCAATAGATTGGAATGTTACAACAATGGATCAGAATCTGAGAACAGTAGATTGGAATGTTACAACAATGGATCAGAATCTGAGAACAATAGATCAGAATGTTACAACAATGGACAGGAGTTTATCCTCGGATCTTTAGTATCTTTCTACATATTGGGATTGGTACTCATTAGACGATCGGATCTTGTATGCACTTGAGATAATTCAATATATTTACTATCCCATTCTGGCTATTGTTGGCATCCCTGGTAAGTCTCTCTATACAGCTATTAATTCTATGAACCATGTTTAATTGCATTACTGCTCCTGTAGTTTACTCTACCCTTCTTGCTGTTGCTACTGTACCTGGTGAATCTCTACCTCCAGCTATTAGCTGTCAACCCATTGCTAATTGTATTACAGTTCTTGTAAATTCATCTTTCATTTTGGGTCCTGTCTGTGCTCCTGGTAAGTCTCTATTTCCCGCTAGGTGATCTGTAAACCCTGTTTCACTGAAATACTGTTCTGTAATGTAAATATTGGGAAGACTGAAGCCAGTGGCATTGGTCTTCATCACAAACTCCATCTCCTATCTGTGAATCACCTACCCCACCCTGCCCAATATCCGAGGCTGTTTACAACATCTGTGTTCCATTTATACCTGAGCTGAATTCATCTCCATATTCCCTACATCACCAACCCTGCATATTACCACCTCTGTAATATCACCGATCACAACCTCTGCCTCAGCCCATCTGCTGCATAAACCCTCATCTGTGCCTTTATTCACTTGATTTTTCCAATTGTATCCTGGTCACCTTCCCAGTTATAAACTTCTATAAACCACAGCCCATCCAGAACCCTGCTGCCTGTGTTCTAACTCACACCAAATCCCGATCACCCATCACCCCTGTGCTCACTGATCTACATTGGCTCCCGGTCTGGCAACACCCTTAATTTTAATATTCTCATTCTTGTGTTTGAATCCCTCCATGGCCTCACCCCTCCAATTAGTCCCATTCCCCTGTCCATTCCCATATTCTTGAAAATCTTCCATCAAGTCTCGTTCAATGTCCCCTTTTAAAGTGAATTTCCTTCCCTCTCTATCTCTTCTTGGTGGTGATTTTTTAGCTCTTACAGCAGCACTGTTGCCCACACTGTGGAAGCCTGGATCTATAAAAGGGTATGAACTGAGCTCCCAGCCATTTCCGGTGTGGCCTGCACACTGTCCCATGCTGTGCAGTACTCTAGCCCGGGTGTACATTGTGTGCACTAGTAGCACGAGGAGTTGTGGAATGTCATGTCAAACTGCTATTCCGGCAGCTTTGATGCAGGGCTCTAGGTCAATAGCACCATGTATGTGCTGTTAGTGTGATTTTCACAGATGGCCACTTCTACTGTGGCCTGCACAATGCCTCACGCTGGGCAGGGCTCTAGGTCAATCGTTCCATGTATGTGTTGTTTATTTGAGGATGGTTTTGAATGTGATGTCAATGTACCATTCCAACAGCTTTGATGTACGTCTTGGAAACTTGGTCTGTGCATGTTCACTGACCGCCTGTGTTAGTCACTCTCAGCTGAGCATACAGTCAGCAGCAGGAGGAACCCCCTCTAGTGTTATTTAAACGGACCAGGCATCCAACTTATAGATGAGGGGCTTTTGACTTACTTCTGTAATTGTAAAGTTAGTGGAAGGTGCTGTGCATGGTTTCCTGGAGGTTGTGTTGTGAGCTGCTGCAAACATTCAGGGAGGGCAGAGGATTTTGTGCCCCAACTCTGGACGAGGTATGGGGACTGTAGTTACAGTGTCTCTGGCTCTGTAACATGACCAACAAATGGAGCAGAAGCTGCAGAGAGAGGAAGCTCTGTAACGAGGGAGGAGGAGGGGGCTCTGCCCTACCCACTCCGGGTTTTCCAAGAGCACTTTTCCTACCTACATCTAACCCTGGAGCAGTATGTGAGGTGACTCTGTTTCAATAAGGAGGTGGTCACAGAGCTCCTGAAACACAACCTGGAGCCTCATACCAGGGTGAGGACGGAGCTGTCAGTGGTTATTAACGTCACAGTTTCATTGACATTTTATGTATCCGGATCTTTCTGGCAGGAACGGGAGACATATCCAACATTCAGTCACAGACAGTGATAGAGTCAGAGTCACTTACCACACAGAAGGATTCCATTAGGCCCATCGAGACCGTGCTGGTTCCCTGTGGAGCAGTTCAGTCAGTTTTACTCCCCCACTCAATCCCGTAGCCCTGCAAGGTCACTTCCTTCAAGCACCCATCCAGTTTTCTTTTGAAATTGGGAGGAAGGATCAAATTGAGAGGAAATAAAGCTGGTAACAGGAGATAGAAAGGTAGAAGGTGACATTCGAAGGTAGGCGAAACAAAGGTGAGCATCAACTAGAACGCAGAACGGTTAAGGGCGCTGCACCTGAATGCACTCAGTATTCAGAACAGGGTAGATGATTTAAAGGCCCAAATAGAGGTAAATGAGTCTGATCCAATTGTCATAACGGAAACGTGCTACAGGGTAACCAAGACTGAGAACTGAATAAGCAAGCAGATTCGACCTTTAAGAAGGACAGGCAAAATGGGAAAGGACATAATGTTGCACTGATAATAAGGGATTGTATCAGTACCTTAGTAAGGGAGGATCTCAGTTCTGAAGAACAAAATATGGAATCTGTTTGGGTGGAGCTAAGAAACAACAAGGGGGAGAAAACACTGGTAGGAGCTGTTTGTAGGCCATCAAACAGTAGTATTTATGTGGGGCATGGCATTAATGGAGATGAGAGAATCATATAACATGGGCAATACAGTCATCATGGGTGACTTAAATCCTCATATAGACTGGGTAACCTAATGAGAACAAATGCTATGAATGACGAGTTTCTGGAGTGTGTTACAGATGGTTTTCTGGAGCTTTATGTTGAGGAACCGACGAGAAAACAGGCTATTGTAGATCTAGTATTATAGACAGGGATAATTAATGATTTTATAGTAAAGTTACCTTTAGGGATGAATTACCATAATGTGATGGAATTTTACATTATGCTTGAAAGTAATGTAGTTCACTCTTAAGCCAGGGTGTTAAATTAGAACAAAAGAAGTTATGAAGGTATGAGGGGCAAATTGCCCGAGGTGGATTGGAAAAATACATTGAAAGGTATGATAGTACATAGGCAATCGATAGTCTTTAATTAAATATTATATAGTTTACAGTACCTATACATTGCTTCCAGGCACATAAAACCCAAAAGTAAAGGCAGTCAACTGTGGACAACAAAGGAAGTTAAGGATTGTATAAGATTAAAACTGCGGTTAGCACTGCAGCTTCACAGCTCCAGCAACCCGGGTTCAGTTCTTGGTACTGCCTATGTGGAGTTTGCAACTTCTACTGTGACCGCGTAGGTTTCCGCTGGGTGCTTCAGTTTCCTCCCACATCCAAAGACTTGCAGGTTGATAGGTAGATTGGCCATTGTAAATTGCCCCTAGTGTAGGTAGGTGGTAGGAGAATGGTGGGAATGTGGTAGGGTATATGGGATTAATGTAAGATTAGTATAAATAGGTGTTTGTTGGCAGGCACAGACTCTGTGGGCCGAAGGGCCGTATCTGTATCTCTCTATGACTCTATAAAAGGACAATAAAGTTACCATAAATAGTAGTAAACCTGAGAATTGGGAGGATTTTAGAATACACCAACGGAGAATGAAGAAACTGATAAAGAAAGGGAGAATAGAATATGAATGTTAGCTGGAAAAATATAAAAACGGACTGTAAAAAGCTTCTACAGGTACATAAAAAGGAAACATTTGGCTAAGACAAATGTGAGTCCATCACAGGCAGTGTCAGTAGAATTTCTGCCTGTCTGACAGTTATGCCTGTCTTTTTGTGGGATATGTCGAGCATTCTTTGTTCCAGTCCTACTCAGGCCCCCTCCCCCAACTCTTTTTCCGGTACATTGATGACTGTATCGGTGCCGTTTCCTGCTCCCGCCCCGAACTAGAAAACTTTATCAACTTTGCTTCCAATTTCCACCCTTCTCTCACCTTTACATGGTCCATCTCTGACACTTCCCTTCCCTTCCTCGACTTCTCTGTCTCCATCTCTGGGGATAGGTTGTCTCCCAATATCCATTATAAGCCCACTGACTCCCACAGCTACCTCGACTACACTTCTTCACACCCTACCTCCTGTAAGGACTCCATTCCATTCTCCCAGTTTCTCCGTCTCCGACGCATCTGCTCTGATGATGCTACCTTCCATGACAGTGCTTCTGATATGACCTCCTTTTTCCTCAACCGAGGATTTCCCCCCACTGTGGTTGACAGGGCCCTCAACCGTGTCCGACCCATTCCCCGCACCTCTACCCTCACCCCTTCCCCTCCCTCCCAGAACCGTGACAGGGTTCCCCTTGTCCTCACTTTTCATCCCACCAGTCTCCATATCCAAAGGATCATCCTCCGCCATTTTCGCCACCTCCAGCGTGATGCCACTACCAGTCGCATCTTCCCCTCCCTTCCCCTGTCAGCATTCCGAAGGGATCGTTCCCTCCGCGACACACTGGTCCACTCCTCCATTACCCCCACCACCTCGTCCCCGTCCCAGGGCACCTTCCCTTGCAATCGCAGGAGGTGTAATACCTGCCGATTTACCTCCTCTCTCCTCACTATCCTAGGCCCCAAACACTCCTTTCAGGTGAAGCAGCGATTTACTTGTACTTCTTTCAATGTAGTATACTGTATTCGCTGCTCACAGTGTGGTCTCCTCTACATTGGGGAGACCAAGCGCAGACTGGGTGACCGCTTTGCGGAACATCTCCGCTCAGTCCGCAAGCAGGACCCTGAGCTTCTGGTTGCTTGCCATTTCAACACTCCCCCCTGCTCTCATGCTCACATCTCTGTCCTGGGATTGCTGCAGTATTCCAGTGAACATCAACGCAAGCTCGAGGAACAGCATCTCATCTACCGATTAGGCACACTACAGCCTGCCGGACTGAACATTGAGTTCAATAATTTCAGAGCATGACAGCCCCCCACTTTACTTTCATTTTTAGTCATTTTTAGTTATTTTTTCTTCCTTTTTTTTTGCATTCCTTTTTACATTTTTTACAATCCTTTTTTGCATTTATTTCATTTCATCTTAGTTTGTTCAGTTTGCTTACCCACTGTTTTTTTCAGGTTGTTTTTCTTCAGGTTTGCACTTGCTGATGTTCAATATTCAGTATATTCACACCTATTCTGTACTAATGCTTTGTCTTTCAACACACCATTAACATATTGTTTGCCTTTGCTCCGTGACCTTTTGGTCAGCTATGTGGCCTGGTCCAATCTGCACCTTCTCCTTTGTTATCTCTTGCCCAACCCACACCTCACTTGTTTATAATCTGTGACTTTTCTAATATTTGTCAGTTCCGAAGAAGGGTCACTGACCCGAAACGTTAACTCTGCTTCTCTTTCCACAGATGCTGCCAGACCTGCTGAGTGAATCCAGCATTTCTTGTTTTTGTTTCAGTAGAATTTATAATGGGAACAGCGAAATTGCAGAGAAGCTAAATGATTATTTTGTGTCTGTCTTCACCGAGACATATAAAAGAAATCAACCAGAATTAGAGATCCAAGGGATTGGGGGAATGATGAATTGAAGGAAATTAGAAGTAAAATACTGAGGATGCTGGAAATCTTGAATAAAAACAAGACATGCTGGAAACACTCAGCAGGTCCGGCAGCATCTGTGTAGAGAGAAGCAGAGTTAACGTTTCAGGTCAGTGACCCTTCTTCAGAACTGCAATGAATTAAAGGAAGTTAGTATTACTAAGAAGGTTGTATTGGAGAAATTAATGGGGCTGAAGGTTGGTATGTCCCCAGCACCTGATATTCTACGTCCCAGAGTGTTTGAGGAGATCGCTATGGAGATAGTGGATGCATTGCTGATCATCTTCAAACATTTTGTAGATTCCGGAGCGGTTCCTGCAGATTGGAAGGATGCAAATGTCACCCCACTATTTAAGAAAGGAGGGAGAGCGAAAACAGGGAATTACAAAGCTGTTAGCCTTGCATTAATCGTTGGGAACCTGCTGGAATCATTTCTAAAGGATGTGATAAATGAACATTTGGATAATAATGATCTGATTGGGCATAGTTAACATGGATTTATGAATGGGAAATCATGTTTGACGAACCTGTTGGAGATTTTGAGGATGATAACAACAGAATTGATTAGGAGGAGTTGACAGAGATGGTATACTTGTATTTTCAGAAGGTTTTCAGAACTCAGTGATTGGGCAAGAACATGTTAGGTGGAAAATAATATTGAAAAATGCAAGGTAATCCACTTTGGTAGCAGGAATAGATGTGCAGAGTATTTCTTAAATGATAAATTAGGAAGTGTAGATGTACAAAGCGGCTTGGGTGTCCTTGCCAATAAGTCACTGAAAGCTAACATGCAGGTGCAGCAAACAATTACAAAGGTTAATGGCATGTTAGCCTTTATCGTAAGAGGATTTGAGTACTGGAGTAGTGAAGTCTTGCGACAATTGTACAGAACTTTAGTTAGACCGCACTTGGAGTATTGTGCGCAGTTTTAGTCCCCTTACTTTAGGAAGGAGATTATTGCCATTGAGGGAGTGCAACGACGGTTCATCAGACTTGTTCCTGGGATGGCGGGACTCTCCCATGAAGAGGGATTGGGAAAACTATTCTCTAGAGTTTCGAAGAATCAGAGGTGATCTCATTGAAACCTACAAAATACTTTATGAGATGGACAGGGTAGATGCAGCTAAGATGTTTCCCCTGGTTGGGGAATCTAGAATTAGCAGACACAATTTCAAAATAAGGACAGAGATGAGGAAACATTTCACTACTCAGAGGGTTGTGAATCTTTGGAATTCTCTACCCTAGAGGGCTGTGGAAGCTCAGTCATTGTTTATGTTTAAAGCAGAGATTGACACATTTCTAAATATCAATGAGATAAAAGGATATGAGGATAGTGTGGGGAAAAGGCATTGAAGTGGATGATGAGCCACGATCATATTGAATGGCAGGTCAGGCTGGATGGGCTGAATGGCCTACTCCTTTTCTTATGGTCCTATGTTCCTAAATCATTGATAGCCTCGGCTTCCACCACCCTCATGGGCAATGAGTTCCAGCTCATTACCATCCACTGTGTAAAAAAACTCTTCCTCATATTCCCCCTGCATCTCTTACCCAAAACCTTCCATCTGTATTCCCTGGTCCGTGTTTCATCAGTTAATGGGAACAGTTTTTCCTTGTCTCTATCTTATCTAAACCTTTCAAAATCATGAGGGGTCTGGACAGAGTAGGTAGGGAGAAAATGTTCCCACTCGTCAAACGATCAAGAATGGATGGGTTTAGATTTAATGTAATTGGTTTAAAAAATAGCAATGCCAACATGAGGGAAGTATTTTCACACAGTTAGTGCTTAGGATCTGGAATGCAGTGTCAGAGAGTGTGATTGAAAGAGGTTCACTTGACACAATCAGAAGGGAATTATTTAGACACCTGAAAAGGAAGAATGTGTAGGATTATGGGGAAAAGGCAGGGAAATGGCACTACGTAAATTGCTCAGTCAGAGAACAGGTGCAGATACAATGGGCTGATTGGCTCCATCTGTGCTGGAACAGCTCTGTGATTCTCTATGATTCTCTCATAATCTTATACACTTCTAGGAAATGTTCCCTCAATCGCAATTACTCCAGGAAGAACAACCCCAGCTTTCCCAACCTAGGATTGTAACAAAATCCCCATCCTTGGAACTATTCTGGTAAATCTCCTCTGCACCCGCTCAAGGATCCTCACATCCTTCCTAAAATATGATCACCAGAGCTGGACACAATACTTCACTTTGGGCCTAACCAGAGTTGTATACATTTTCAGCATAACTTCCTGCTTTGTAGTCTATGCCTCTATTTAAGAAGCTCAAGATCTCATATGCTTTGTTGTCATTCTCTCAATATGTCCTGCCACGTTCAAAGATCTCTGCACATCCACACACAGGTCCATCTGTTCCTGCATACTCTTTAGAACTGTACCATTCTGTCTGCATAGCCTCACACTATTGCTCCTGCCAAGATGCATCACCTCACACTCCTCTGTATTAAATTCGATCTGCCACTTCTCTGCCCATTCTGATAGCCTATCCTGTTGTAGGCAGTTTATATCATCCTCACTGTTTACCACTCCTCCAAGTTTGGTGTCATGGGCAAATTTTGAGATTCTACTCAGAATTCCAAGATCGAAGTAATGGTTCAATTGAATCTGAATAGACTGTTGTATGAAAGTCCATGTAAACCCCATCAACAGCATTGCCTTCATCAACTCTCTGTTACCACCTCAAAAACTCCAGCAAGACAGTTAAACATGATTTTCCCTTAAGAAATCCATTCTGGCTTTCCTTAATTAACTCGCATCTGCCCATGTGACTATTCATTTTGTCCCAAATTATTTTTTCTAGAAGTTTTCCCACCACTGTAGTTCAACTGACTGGTTTAACTGTAGTGGCTGGGCTTAACTTTACACCCTCTTTTGAACAAGGGTGTAACGTTTGCAATTCTCCAGCCCTCTGTCATCACCCCCGAGTCTAAGGAAGATTGAAAAATTATGGTCAGTACCTCTGCGATTTCCACCCTCACTTCCCTCAGTATCCTTGGATGCATGTTATCTGGTCCTGGTGCTTTATCCACTTTAAGTACAGATAGCTTATCTAATGCTTCCTCTTTCTCAATTTTAAACCAGTCTAGTATCTGACCTACCTTGTCTTTCAACAATGCCTGAGTTGCATCTTAGAAACATAGAAAGTTTATAGCACATAAAGAGACCACTTGGCGCATCGTGTCAATGCCAGCTGAAAATGATCCACCCATTCTAATCCCACCTTCCAGCATTTGATAGATTACATCACATGAGGTGCATATTCCGTTTGGAATGAGTTGTGGGTTCCTGCCTTAACTACCCTTTCGGGCAATGAATTCCAGACTCCCACCACCCTCTGGGAGAAAGTAAAGTCCTCATCTCCCCTGTAGTCTTTCTACCAAGCACTTTAAATCTATGCCACTTCGTCACTGATCTCTCTGCTAAGGTGAATCGACCCTTCACCTCCACTCTATCCAGGCCCCACGCAATTTTGTACATTTGAATCACATTTCCCCTCTACCTTCTCTGTTCCAAGGAGAACAGCCCCAGACTATATAACCTTCCTGGTAGCTGACATGATCGAGGTTTACAAAGTTATGAGCGGCATGGACAGAGTGGATAGTCAGAAGCTTTTTCCCAGGGTGGAAGAGTCAGTTACTAGGGGACATAGGTTTCAGGTACGAGGTGCAAAGTTTAGAGGGATGTGCGAGGCAAGTTTTTTACATAGAGGGTGGTGAGTGTCTGGAACGTGCTGTCAGGGGAGGTGGTGGAAGCAGGTACGATAGCGACGTTTAAGAGACATCTTGACAAATACATGAACAGGTGCGAATAGAGGGATATGGGCCCCGGAAGTGCAGAAGGATTTAGTTTAGGCAGGCATCAAGATCGGTGCAGGCTTGGAGGGCCGAATGGCCTGTTCCTGTGCTGTACTGTTCTTTGTTCTTTCTTCTTTGTTATTCTGTGAGGTTGGACGATTCGGTGGTCTTCTGGCTGAAATTGTTTTCCTAAAGTTTTTGGCTGGTTGAAGTGCATTTGTGGCAGGCACACATGGCTCAGTGTTCTCTTGGAGGCAGATTTGTAGGTGTCTTTCTTCAACTGGTTACTCTGTCTGCAGCAATCGGAAGGCTTGGAGGTCCCACAGTCGCATGTTTTTTTTCAAACTTGTGATGTTATCTGGAGAGAGAGACGGTCTGAGAGGTGCGGGGGTGGGGTGGGGGGGGGGGGGTTGGGGGAGCGGGGGCACAGCCCTTCTGCTCCTGCACAGTTTTAATCACTGGCTTGTCTGTCTTTGTCCAGGGGAAACTCCCAGCTTTCACAGAGATGGACAGAAGGTCTCATGACTGCCTCATTGTAATCTTTGTACCCTTATAATGAGATTCAAGTAGAGATATTATATCTCCCCAGGGCTCAGAATACTACTATTTACTGTTGGAGAAGTTTGCACTTTCAAAGTCAATGTGTCAGGATGGCCTCGTATGCCGTGTTAATGATTGTAAGCTTAGGTAAATGAAGCACTAGAGCAAGCCAGTGATTTGTGTCCAGGCTCATAAGAGATGTGTCTCCTGTTGGAGGCCTTGGAATGTGAAAAGGTGTTTCAGATAACAATTGTGGTGGCCATCTTGGCTGCCTGTTTTTTCATGGTTAACTGCAGGATTTTCTCCATTAAATGTTTAGTGTAAGTTTCCAACTGATTAATTAAAATTCCTCATTTGGCACATCGTGTTATCTTGAAACCGCCGCAGCACATGGAAAGAAAAGTGAGAATAGAAACATTTCATGACACAATTGTGGGAGGAAATAGAAGGAAACCCACATTCATTCTCAATAATAACTTCACAAATTCACACATTAATCTTGGATTTACTGCAGCTGACATTGTCTGTTACAGGTGTACTGATCTAATTGTGTTGGAGCTTTGACGAGGATGGTTGGGTTTGATGAGCTTTGGGTTTTGGACCTGATCATTGGGTTCTTCAGTGGGTAGATCCACACTGACCTTACTTTTAGCTTTCTGGTGAGGTACACAAGTGCTGTTTACTTTAGGGTGTTTGCCGTTCCCTTTTCCCTTGACGATGGGGAGCATTTTTTTCTGATCTGCCCTATGTCCTTGGGGACATTACCGCTCGCAAGTGTCTGTCCAACTTTCACTGCACTCTCTTGCGGCACTTTGACTAGGTAAGGCATCTCCCACACCATTGGCACCGTTTCTGGGAACTTTCCTTGCCCTTGCGCTTTTCTGTAAATGCTGTTCTCAACCTTTTTAGGGTGCCTCTTTGACCTGCATTTAAGGAGGAGAGCGTGGGGTCTAATCTATCTAACATTTCAGGGTTGACCAATCGGAGAGCAGGGGGTTCCAGTTGGGAGTACTCCTGGCCCTCCTCTAACCTGTCCTCACTGTCCTTTCCAATCCTTCGCTCCTGACTGTCTGACAGATCTGTACTTGTCTGTCCCCTCCACAGCCTTTACTTGTTTTCCTTTCGTCTGGGTGTCAATTAAATAATTTACCTGAATATTCCTTTTGTCACTCGATATGGACCACTGAACTGGGATTTCAGGGGTTCACCCTGAATTGGGAGTAGTAACAATACATGGTCTCTGGGCTGAAACGTTCCAGCTTTGACATTTTCGTCTGCTTATCTTTTCATAGCTGTCTGAGAGGTCATTAGGTGTTCCTGAGCCATTGCACAGGCTCTCGTGAGCCACTCCCAGAGCATGGAAATGTCGTCTAAAATGGAAGACTCATCCCTGTGTCCCAGAAACCTCTCCTTGATTCGTTTAAGAGGACCTCTCACCTTGTCTCCATAAACTAATTCAAATAGACTAAAGCCAGTGGAATCATTGGATAAGTCCCTGGTATCCAACAGGAGAAATCCCAACCCTTTGTCCCAGTCATGGGGTAACTCATAGCAGTATGACCTGACCATTATCTTTAGGATCGGGTGGTACTGCTCCAAAGCCCCTTGTGACAGTGGGTGATAGGCTACGGACTTTAGCTAGGTTATGTCCAGAATACCCATGACCTTTTCAAAAATACTGGACGTAAAATGTGTGCCCTGGTCCACCCGGATCTCAGCAGACAGCCCATATCGAGTAAAGAATTGGGTTAGCCCCTCCACCACTACCTTGGCAGAGATGGTTCTTCGGGCGAATGGCCTCTGGGAATCGGGTCACCACATCCATAATGGTGAGAAGATACTGGTAATCCCGTTTTGTTTTCAGCAGTTGTCCCACACAATTCACCAGCATTATGCTTAAGGGTTCCCCAAAAGTTGGTATGGGAATTAGGGGTGCAGGTTTTATTGTAGTTTGGGACTTCCCCAGAACCTGACATGTGTGAGCAGTTTTACAGAACTCCACCACATCTTTGTGGATTTGTGACCAGTCAAAATACTGTCTTATGCGGGCTTTGATTTTTCATGCAATGACATGTCCAGTCATTGGAATCTCGTGGGCCATTCTTGAAGAAATATTCAGGTACCTCAGTGGCACCACTATCTGGTGAACCACTGTCCACTCTTCATCCACAGGTCTGTCAGGAGGTCTACACTTCCTCATCAGCACCTCATTCTTTAAATAGTAACACTCTGCAACTCCCTCTGCTTCAGTTTTAGTTTGGACATTCTGTGCTACTTTTTAACACTGGGTCAGGTTGTTGAGGCTCAACTAAGGAAAATCTGTTTAACACATCCTTTGGGTCCTCTAACATCCCAAAGAAGGTTTCAGACAACAAGACAGTAGGGTCATCCGTCTGCAGTGTTAGGTCAGGGGATTGTTTGGCCATGGACCGAGTCACCACACAATCAGGGAGAATGCCAGGGACCTTCTTCTGTAACTGCTCTGTCTCCCGAACCTCTTTTCGTCTCTAAAGAACTACTGGGGAAGCTACCACCTTTTCCCCAGTCAGAGCATTACCCAGGAGCAGGTCGATCCATACACTGATAAACTAGGGACAATCCCGATGGTTACCAGTCCTGAAACTGGGTCACACTCCAAGTGCAGCTCATATTAAGGTGCATATACTGTCTTCCGATACCATTCGCTTACACTCTAGCATTCACTGCACTCTCTGGAGGAAAGGTCATGTATTTTCTCAGCAGAAGGGATTGGGTGGCCCCTGTATCCCTGAAAATGACTATGGACTTGCTTGCCTCAGTCGAGGTGTATGGGGGTCACCTTTCCTTGGGAAAACATTCTGGTAACTCTCAGGGATTTTGTTAAGTTTTCCCGCAATTTCAGTGGTAGGTTTTCTGGGTCTGATTGCTGCAGTGAAAGGCACAGCCTGATCTGCCGTGCTTTCCATCAGGGCCCCTTTTCATGCACTGATCTGGTGGACCCTGATTAACGCTACAGGTTTTCCCATAACTTCCAGCATTCAGCTCGATGGTGACCTGCCTTATTACAGTGGAAACACACAGGTCTCGGCCATTCCTCCTGCTCTCAGTAATATCCAATTTGGCCTGAGGAGGGTCCCCTGTGTGTCCAGCCTTTCCTTCTTGCCCATGGCTGTTGGGCTCCTATCACCCTACCACCTTTTATTCTCGGGTCTTTGGAGTGACTGGGTAAGTGTTTACATTTGGGGTAAGGCCTTGTGTACAAAGGAAAAGTCATCGACCAGAATTGCAACCTGTCTGGCTCTTTGAACCTTTTGTTCCTCTCTGTGGGTTTTAATGGGAGGTGGCCTGCCTTAATACAGTGGAAACTCCTGGAGAAGGATCACCATTCTAAGGGTTTCATATGTGGGCTCTATCTTGAGTGTCCATATCTACTGATCAAAAGTAAACTCGAAAATGCATTGCAAAATCTTCTATAGGTACTTTTAAAGGAAGCATTTAGCAAAGACAAATGTGGGTTCATTACAGGCAGAGTCAGGAGAATTTATAATGGAGAATAAAGAAATGGCAGAGAAGCTAAATGATTATCTTGTGTCTTTCTTCACTGTGGAAGATACAAGAAATCTCCCAGAATTAGAGATCCAAGGGATTTGGGAGAATGAGGAATTGAGGGAAATTAGTATTAGTAAGAAGTTGTATTGGCGAATTTAATAGTGCTGAAGGTTGATAATTCATCAAGATCTGATATTCTACATCCCAGAGTGTTGAAGGAAGTAGTTATGGGGATTGTAGACATATTGGTGATCCACTTTCAAAATTCTATCAATTCTGGAACGCTTCCTGCAGATTGGAAGGTCGCAAATGTCACCCCACTATTTAAGAAGGGAGGGAAAGAGAAAATTGGGAATTACAGACCTGTTAGGCTTCCATCAGTACGAGGGAAAGTGCTAGAATCTATTCTAAAGTATGTGATAAATGGATCTGATTGGGCAGAGTCAACATGGATTTATGAATAGGAAATCATTCATGCCGAACCTGTTGGGGTTTTTTTAGGATGTTACTCACAGAATAGAAAAGGAGAGCCGGTGGATTTTCGGAAGGCTTTTGATAAAGTGCGCCACAGGAGCTTGGTAAGTAAAACTAAAACACATGGGAAAGGAGGTAATATACTGACATGCAGTAAGAATTGGTTAACAGGCAGGAAACAGAAAGTAGGAATAAACGGGCCATTCTTGCGTTGGCAGGATGTGACTAGTGGGGTACCGCAGGGCACAGTACTTGGGCCCCAGCTATTCACAATATATATCGATGATTTGGATATGGGGACCAAAGTAATATGTTCAAGTTTGCAGATGACACAAAACTAGGTGGGGATGTGAGTTATGAGGAAGATGCAAAACGGCTTCAAGGGGATTTGGACAGACTTAGTGAGTGGGCAAGAACATGGTAGATGGAATATAATGTGGAAAACTGTGAGGTGGGCCACTTGGGTAGAATGAATAGATGTGCAGAGTATTTCTTAAATGGTAAGAGATGAGAAAGTGTAGATGTACAAAGGGACCTGGGTGTCCTTGTCAATAGGTCACTTAAAGCTAACATGCAGGTGCAGCAAGCATTTAGGAAGGCTAATGTGTGTTACTTTTATCGTTAGAGGATTTGAATACAGGAGTAGTGAAGTCTTGATTCAATTGTATAGAACCTTGGTTAGATCGCACCTGGAGTACTGTGTGCAGTTTTGGTCCCCTTATCTGAGGAAGGATATTATGACCATAGAGGGACTGTAACAAAGATTCACCAGACTTGTTCCTGGGATGGCGGGACTGTTCTCCGAAAAGAGATTGAAGAAACTGAACATGTATTCTCTCGAGTTTCGAAGAATGAACGGTGATCTCGTTGAAACCTACAAAATACTTAAAGGGATAGACAAGGCAGCTAAGATGTTTCCCCTCGTTGGGAAGTCTAGAACCAAGGGACACAATTTGAAAGCCACTTAGGACAGAGATGAGGAGTGATTTCTTTACTCAGAGGGTTGTGAACCTTTGGAATTCTCTACCCCAGAGGGCTATGGAAGCGCAGTCATTGAGTATGTTTAAAACAGAGATTGACAGATTTCTATATACCACTGACATAAGGGGATATGAGGATAGTGTGGGGAAAAGGCATTGAAGAGGATGATCAGCCAGGATCATATTGAATAGTCGAGCAGGATCGATGGGCTGAATGGTTGAATTCAGCTCCTATGTTCCTATATTCCTTAGCTGCGTAACTCCTTCAAACTCGAGGTCAGTTTAGTCAGGCTGCTTTCCGAGGGTTCAGAATCATTGGCGGTTCACTTCCGATACTATCTCGTGTACACCCAGGATAGCATTTTTAGTCACCTCATAATCTAATGAACTTTTATCTGGCAGCAGTGAATAAACCCCATGGGCTTTCCCTGTTATTATGTTTTGTAAAAACAGCATCCAGCTGTCTTCCGGCCATTTCAGCTGCTTTGCAAGCTTATCAAAAGTGATGAAACATTCTCCCACATCCTCCTCATTGAACTTTGGAATGAACTGGGAGAAGTTTAAGAGTTCAGCACATGGTCCTGAGCTAGGGGCAGCTCACACACTAGCTGTGCCTTCACCAGGTGCACTGGGTCTTCATCGAGTTGTTTGAGCCACCTTAACTCCCTTTCCTCCTTCTCCTTCTGGAACACTCTTACTTATTCCCTTTATTGACACTCACTCTGCTCTTTCTCACGCTCTCTGGAATTCTAATTCTAGTCTCTTCTGTTCTAGTTTTACCTTAGCTAACATTACTCTATCTGTTAGTGATTCTAACTCTGTTTGAGTCTTCAGCTTCAAGTGAAAAATGGTTGGCCACAAGTCTTAGGATTTCGGGTTTCCTAGCTTTGGATGGAGAGTAATCCCTAACTGTCCTGCTACATTACTCAACTTTTCAACAGAGAGGGGTTTTCGCCTGCACCAAGTTACTTCACTCTATATGTAACTCCCTTATTGCGAATCTACTTCCTGTATTCGAAAAGAGTGAGAGACGGAAAGCACGACAAATTATGAGGGCACAGATAGGGTAGATAGGAAGAAATCTTTTCCCTTCGTGGAGGTGTCAGTAACCATTGGGCATTGATTGAAGTTAAGGGGTAGGCGGTTGAGAGGTGATTTGAGGGAGAAAAATTCACCGAGAGGGTGGTTGGAATCCGGAACACACTGCCTGAAGGGGTGGAAGAGGCAGGACCCTGACAGGATTCAAAAAGTATTTAGATTAGCACTTGAAGTGCCATAGCATACAAGGTTACTGGACTGGTGCTGGAAAATGGATTAAAATGGACAGGCTTGATGGTCGACAAGGACACAGTGGTGCGAATGGACTGTTTCTGTCCTGTATAACTCTGTGACTCTGTGACACTTCCAAATTCTCGTTTGTCGTTGGGTTACAATCTCGAGAACCTCCACATTTCTGTTACAGCAGGTGAGGAGAGGTCTCAGTCTCCCCTCTTGTCCTATCTTTCATTTGTTCGCAACTGGATTTGTTCCTTTTTAGCAGTGGACGTGCTGACTACCTCAGTGAGTATTTTACCTTTTACCTTTATTGTGATCGTGAAAGAACCAATCGGACAGATTTTCTTGAGTTTAAACAAGAGGTGAGTTTATTATACTTAACAATCTAAACTGGATCAGAATAAAATAATAAAAATATACGGTACACATTGAAGCGCACACTCATAGGCAAATCACACAAATAAGTAAGAGAGAGTGATAAATAATTTTTAATTTCTATTACAGTCTATAATAAATTTAAGTCAGTGAGATTGGATAATTCTGTGGTCTGCGCCTTTGCCATCCTTATTTATGAGTTTCATGTCATCTGCAAGCATTGAAATTATGTTTTTTTACGTACAAGTCTCTATCACTTGTACATCTATCTACAAGTCAGGAAAAGCACTGATTCTAATACTAACCCCTGAGAAACAACACTGAATACTCCCCCTCCACCAGTCTGAACAATGACCGTTCATCACTTCACTCTACTTTCTGTCCCTGAGTCAGTGTCATATCCACGCTATGACTGTCACATTAATCCATGTGCTCCATTTTTCATAGAACATAGAACATAGAACATTACAGCGCAGTACAGGCCCTTCGACCCTCGATGTTGAGCCGACCTGTGAAACCATCTGACCTACACTATTCCATTTTCATCCATATGTCTATCCAATGACCACTTAAATCCCCTGAAAGTTGGCGAGTCCACTACTGTTGCAGGCAGGGCGTTCCACGCCCCTACTACTCTCTGAGTAAAGAAACTACTTCTGACATCTGTCCTATATCTATCACCCCTCAACTTAAAGCTATGTCCCCTCGTGTTTGTCATCACCATCCGGGGAAAAAGACTCTCACTATCCACCCTATCTAACCCTCTGATTATCTTATATGTCTCTATTAAGTCACCTCTCCTCCTCCTTCTCTCCAACGAAAACAACCTCAAGTCCCACAGCCTTTCCTCGTAACATCTTCACTCCATACCAGGCAACATCCTAGTAAATCTCCTCTGCACCCTTTCCAAAGATTCCACATCCTTCCTATAATGCGGTGACCGGAACTGTACGCAATACCCCAGGTGCGGCCGCACCAGAGTTTTGTGCAGCTGCAGCATGACCTCGTGGCTCCGAAACTCGATCCCCCTACTATTAAAACCTAACACACCATATGCCTTCTTAACAGCCCTATTAACCTGGGTGGCAACCTTCAGGGATTTATGTACCTGGACACCAAGACCTCTCTGTTCATCTACACTACCAAGAATCTTCCCATTCGCCCAGTACTCTGCATTCCTGTTACTCCTTCCAAAGTGAATCACCTCACACTTTTCCGCATAAAACTCCATTTGCCATCTCTCAGCCCAGCTCCGCAGCCTATCTATGTCCCTTTGTTACTGACAACCTCCTTCGGCACTATCCACAACTCCACCGACCTTCGTGTCATCCGCAAATTTACTAACCCACCCGTCTACACTCTCATCCAGGTCATTTATAAAAATGACAAACAGCAGTGGCCCCAAAACAGATCCTTGCGGTCCACCACTATTAACTAAACTCCAGGATGAACATTTGCCATCAACCACCACCCTCTGTCTTCTTTCAGCTAGCCAATTTCTGATCCAAAGCTCTAAATCACCTTCAATGCCATACTTCCGTATTTTCTGCAATAGCCTACCGTGGGGAACCTTATCAAACGCCTTCCTGAAATCCATATACACCACATCCACTGCTTTACCCTCATCCACCTGTTTGGTCACCTTCTCAAAAAACTCAATAAGGTTTGTGAGGCACGACCTACCCGTCACAAAACCGTCCTGACTATCGCTAATGAACTTATTCTTTTCAAGATGATTATAAATCCTATCTCTTATAACCTTTTCCAACATTTTACCCACAACCCAAGTAAGGCTCACAGGTCTATAATTACCAGGGCAGTCTCTACTCCCCTTCTTGAACAAGGGGACAACATTTGCTATCCTCCAGTCTTCCGGCACTATTCCTGTCGACAATGACGACGTGGAGATCAAGGACAAAAGCTCTGCAATCTCCTCCCTGGCTTCCCAGAGAATCCTAGGATAAATCCCATCTGGCCCAGGGGACTTATCTATTTTCACACTTTAAAAAATTGCTATTCCAAAATTTTCATAACAAGTCTATGACATGTCATTTGATCACAGGCCTTTTGAAAGTCCGTAAACATAACATAAAACACACTATCCTCTTCAACACTCAGTTATGTTATCAACGAACTTGATCATGATTATCAGACGTGATTGGTCATTAACCTATCCGTGCTGTTTGTTATTTATTATACCATGTTTTTCCAATAAAGATATATGTTTGTACAGGGTTATGGCCTCTAGAAATTTCCAACCACTGACATTAGACTGACTGGTCTGTAGTTGCAGGGTTCAGTTCATGTCTCCTTTTTTAAGCAGGTTGTAACATTTGCAACCCTCCAGTCCTCTGTCAGCACTCCCAGATCCAAGGAGGATTGAAAGCTTCTGGCCAGTGCCTCTGCTATTTCCACCATTCCTTTTTTCAACAAACCTCATATATCCCAACTAGACATAGGAACACTTCCACACTATTGTGGTACAAAAATTGTTGGAGAAAAAGGGGTTAACTGAACCTGTTTGTTCATTGACTGTAATTAATGTCAGTCACTATGGACCCCAATTGTGTCACTGGAGGTTTTCCCTGTTCTATTAATAAGGGAGTCCTTTCAATGTGTTAACTCATACTGTCAGTGGGAGCATTACCCCCGGCACTAACAGAGATCCATGGCTGCAGAGAGAGACAGAGATTGGATCGATCAGAATCTCGGAACAATTGATAAGAATATTGCAACAATGGGTCAGAATCTGAGGACAATAGATTGGAATATTACAACAATGGACAGCAGGACTTTCTCCTATTGGTTTGGCTTGGTTACTGCTGATTATGTTTGGATGATATTAGAATTTCGGATCTATTATGCTCTGAAAATGATTGAAACGATTTACTATCCCATCCTCGCGATTATTGGTGTCCCTGGTAAGTCTCTGTATCCAACCATTAGATCTATAAACCACATTTCACTGATTTAGTTTTCTTGTCATGTAAATCTTTGGAAGACGTAAGCCACTGTGTTCAGTCTCTGTCACAAAGTCCACACTATATCCACTATCTTTATTCCCCTACCTATCCAATGTCTGAGGCTGAAAGAGACTGTTTGGAACCTCTGTTTTATATTTATACCTGAGATGAGTTCATCACCATATTCCCCCCCACACCAACCCGACCTACTACCACCTCTGTAACATCACCCATCATCACCTCTGCCTCAGCCCATCTGCTGAATAAGCCCTCATCTGTGCCTTTGTTAAATCCACACTTGAATATTCCAATTCTATCCTGGTCACCCTCCCAGTTATAAACCTTTGCTGACTGTATCCTAACTCACACCAAATCCTGATCACCCATCACCCCTGTACTCACTGATCTACATTGGCTCCCGGTCTGGCAGCACCTTAATTTTAATATTCTCATGGTCTCACCCTTCCAATTAATCCCATTTCCCTTCCATTTCACATATTATTGAAAACATTATGCCGTCAAGTCTTTTCCCATTTCCCTTTTTGAAGTGAGTTGCTTTCACTCTATATCTTCCTCTGCTGTGATTTTCACTCTGTGGCAGCACTGGCGCCAATGCGATGAAACCTGGATAGAGAAAATGATGTGCACTGCACAGCCAGCCACTTCTCGTGTCTCCAGCATAGTGCCCCATGCTGGGAAGGGATCTAGCCTGGGTATACCATGCATGTGCTGTTAGTGTAAGGAAGGGTTTGAATTGACGTCAATCAGCTAATCCGACATCTTTGATGTATATCTTTGACACTTTGTCTGTGCATGTCCACTGACTGCCTGTGTTAGTACTCTCAGCTGAAAGTACATTCAGCAGCATGAAGAACCCCCTCTAGTGTTATTTAAAAGGACCAGACATCCAACTTACAGGTGAGGGGCTTTTGACTTACTTCTGCTATCGTAAAGTTAGTGGCGGTGCTGTGGATGGTTTTCTGGAGGTCGTGTTGGGAGCTGCTGCAAAGATTCAGTGAAAAAAGAGGATTTGTGACCCAACTCTGGACGAGGTATGGGGACTGTAGTTACAGTGCCTCTGGGTCTGTAACATGACCAACAAATGGAGCAGAGGCTGCAGAGAGGGGAAGCTCTGTAAAGTGGGAGGACAAAGGGGTTCTTCCCTACCTAGCCTGGGTTTTCCAAGAGCACTTTTCCCACCTACACCTAACCCAGGAGCAGTGTGTGAGGTGAATAAGATTCAATAAGGAGGTGGTCACAGAGCCGTGTCAACTCCTGTAACATGAACTGAAGCCTCACACAAGGATGAGGACGGAGCTGTCAATGGTTGATATGGTCTGACTTTCATTGAACTTCTATGTATCTTTGAAAATTGATAATCAAACAAACTTAAAAGCTTTGTATCTGAATGCAGGAATCATTCGGAATAAAATAAATGAGTTAACAGCACAAATGAAGACGAATGGGTATGATTTATTGGCGATGACTGATACGTGGTTGCAGGGAATTCAGGTTTGGGAATTGAATATCCAAGGGTACTTATTATTTTGGAAGGATAGACAGGAAGGAAATGGAAGAGGTGTAGCATTGTTAGTAGAGAAAAATATCAGTGCTATGGTGAGAAATGATACAGGCACTGGAGATCAAGACGTAGATTCAGTGTGCGTAGAAATAAGTAATAGAAAGGGGAAGAAGTCCCTGGTGGGAGTAATCTATAGTTCCCCAAACAGTAGTCCCGCAGTGGGGAAAGTATAAACCAAGAAATACTGTGAGAACTTGTGAGAAAGGTACGGCAATGGTGATTTTAATATGTATATAGACTGGATTAGTCAAATTGGCAAAGGTAGCCCCGAGGGAGAGTTCATTGAATGCATTAGAGATTGTTTTTTGGAGCAGTATGTTGTGGAACCAACTAGGGAGCAGGCTATTCTAGATTTGGCATTGTGAAATGAGGTGGGATTAACTAATGATCTCATAGTTAAGGATCCTCTACGGAACAGTGATCATAGCTTGCTGGAATTTCAAATCCATTTTGAGGGCGAGAAACTGGAGTCCCGCTCCAGCGTTCTGGAGTCAAACAAAGGTAATTACATAGACATGAGGACTGATTTGGCCCTCGTGGACTGGGCAGGAAGACTAAAAGGGAGGAAAGTTGATGGGCAATGGCAGATGTTTCAGGAGAAATTCAATTCCTCCCAACTAAAATGTATTCCAAAGAGGAAGAAAGATTCGAAGAGGGGGAATGACATCCATGGCTAAGCAAGGAAGTTAAGGATAACATAAAGACAAAGACTAAGGCTTACCATATTGCAAAGGCCACTGGCAGGCTGGAGGATTGGGAAATATTTAAAGATCAACAAAGGGTTACTAAAAAATAAATAAAAAGTGAAAAAGTACATTATGAAAGAAAATTAGCACAAAATATAAACGCGGATAGCAAAAGCTTCTTTAAGTATATGAAAGGTAAGAGAGTAGCAAAAGTGAATATTGGTCCCTTGGAGGATGAGACTGGGATGTTGATAGAGGGGGACACAGAAATGGCGGAGACACTAAATCAGTATTTTGCCTCAGTTTTCACAGTGGAGGACACCAGTACCATCTCTATAGTAACAGGTAATGTAGAAGTTACAGAAAGAGAAGAACTTAGAACAATCATAATATGGGGAGGCGTTGGTGTAGTGGTATTGTCACTGGACTAATAAACCAGGGACCCAGGGTATTGTTCTGGGGACATGGGTTCGAATCCCACCACAGCAGAAGGTGGACTTTGAATTCAATTAATAAATCTGGAATTAAAAGCTAGTCTGGTGATGGCCATGAAACCATTGTCGATTGTTGTAAAAACCCATCTGGTTCACTAATGTCCTTAACGGAAGGAAATCTGCTGTCCATACCCTGACTCCATACCCACAGCAATATGATTGACTCTTACATGCCCTCTGACGTGGCCTAGCAAGGCACTCAGTTGTAACTAATTAATACGGAGTCAATAAAAAGGAATGAAACTGGACGGACCACCCAGCATTGACCGGGAATGACCACGGCAAACCCAGCACTGTCCACCCTGCGAAGTCCTCCTGACTAACATCTGGGGGCTTGTTGGGAGCCCAGCCGAAGTTGGGAGAGCTCTCCCACAGACTATTCAAGCAACAGCCTGAAAAAGCCATACTCACGGGCAATGTCTCAGACACTGCCATCATCATCCCTGGGTATGTCCTGTCCCACCGGCAGGACAGACGCAGCAGAGGTACAGTGGCATACAGAAGGGACGGATTTGCCCTCAAGAACGACCCTGGACCCCACGAAGTCTCATGGCATCAGATCAAACATGGACAAGGAAACCTCCCGCTGATTACCACCTACTGCCCTCGCTCAGCTGATGAGTCAGTATTCCTCAATGTTGAACAGCACTTGGAGGAAGCACTGAGGGTGGCGAGGGCACAAAATGTATTCTGGGTGGGGGACTTCAATGTCCATCACCAAGAGTGGCTCGGTAGCACCACTAGTGACCTCGTCCTCACCAATCCGCCTGCCGCAGATGCATCTGTCCATGACAGTGTTGGTAGGAGTGACCACTGCACAGACCTTGTGGAGATAAAGTCCCAACTTCCCATTTGGCATTCCCTCCATCGTGTTGTGTGGCACTATCACCGTGCGAAATGGGACAGATTTCGAACAGATCTAGCAATGCAAAACTGGACATCCATGAGGCGTCGTGGGCCATCAGCAGCAGCAGAATTGTACTCAACCACAATCTGTAACCTCATGGCCCGGCATATTCCCCATTCTACCATTACCATCAAGCTAAGAGACCAACCCTGGTTCAATGAAGCGTGCAGGAGGGCATGCTAGGAGCAGCACCAGGCATACCTCAAAATGAGGTGTCAACCTGATGAAGCTACAACCCAGGACTGTCTGCGTGTAAAACTGCGTAAGCTAAGCGAACAGAGCTAAGCGAACCCAGAAGCAATGGATCAGGCCTAAGCTCTGCAGTCCTGCCACATCCAGCCCTGAATGGTGGTGGGCAATTATCCAACTACCTGGAGGAAGTGGCTCCACAAATATCGCCATCCTCAATGATGAGGGAGCCCAGCACATCACTGTGAAAGCTAAGGCTGAAGCATTTGCAACAATCTTCAGCCAGAAGGGCCGAGTTGAGGCTGATTTCGGCCTCCTCCTGAAGTCCCCAGCATCACAGATGACAGACTTCAGCTAATTTGATTCATTCCACGTGATATCAAGAAAAGACTGAAGGCATTGGATACTGAAAAAGCTATGGTGCCCTGACAATATTCTGGCAGTAGTACTGAAGACCTGTGCCCAGAACTTGCCGCACCCCTAGCCAAGCTGTTCCAGTACAGCTAAAACACTGGCATCTACCCTGCAATGTGGAAAATTGCCCAGGTATGTCCTGGACACAAAAAGCAGGACAAATCCAACTCGGCCAATTACCGCCCCATCAGCCTCCTCTCAATCATCAGTACAGTGATGGAAGGTGACTTCAACAGTGCCATCAAACGACACTTGCTTAGCAAGAACCTGTTCAGTGATGCTCAGTTTAGGTTCCACCAGAGCCATTCAGCTCCTGACCTCATTAAAGCCTTTGTTCAAACATGAACAAAAGAGCTGAACTCAAGAGGTGAGGTGAGAGTGACTGCCCTTGACATCAAGGCAGCATTTGACCGAGTATAGCATCAAGGAGCCCCAGCAAAACTGAAGTCAATGGGAATCAGGGGAGAGCCCTCCGCTGGCTGGATTCAAAACTAGAGCAATGGAAGATGGTTGTGATTGATGGAGGTCAATCATCTGATCTCCAGGACATCACTGTAGGAGTTCCTCAGGGTAGTGTCCTCGGCCCAACCATCTTCAGCTGATTCATCAATGACCTTCCATCAATCATAAGGTCAGAAGTGGGGATGTTCGCTGACCATTGAACAATGTTCAGCACCCTTCGTGACTTCTCAGATACTGAAAAGCAGTCTGTGTAGAAATGCACCAAGACATGGACAATATCCAGGCGTGAGCTAAGTGTCAAATAACATTCGTGCCATACAAGTGCCAGATAATGAGCGATTCCAACAAGAGAGAATCTAACCATTTCCCTTTGACATTCACTGGCATTACCATCGCTGAATCCCCCACTATCAACATCCTGAGGGCTACCAATGGCCAGAAACTGAACTGGAGTAGCCATAGAATTACTGTGGCTACAAGAGCAGGTCAGACGCTAGGAATCCTGAGGCGAGTAACTCACCTCCTGAATCCCCAAAGCCTGTCCACTATCTACAAGGCACAAGTCAGAAGTGTGATGGAATACTCTCCACTTGCCTGGATGGTTGCAGCTCCAACAACACTCAAGAAGCTCAACACCATCCAGAGCAAAGCAGCCTACTTGATTGGCCCCCCCATCCAGCAACATTCACTCCCTCCACAACCGACGCACAGTAGCAGCAGTGTGTACCATCTACAAGATGCACTGCAGCAATGCACCAAGGCTCCTTAGACAGCACCTTCCAAACCCACGACCTCTACCAACTAGAAGGATAAGGGTATAAAATGATTGGGAACACCACCACCTGAAAGTTCCCCTCCAAGTCACACACCATCCTGACTTGGAACTATATCGCTGTTCCTTTACTATCGGTGGGTCAAAATCCTGGAACTCCCTTCCTAACAGCACTGTGGGTATACCTAACCCAAGTGGACTGCAGCGTTTCAAGAAGGCAGCTCACCACCACCTTCTCAAGGGCAATTCGGGATGGGCAATAAATGCTGGCCTAGCCAGCGACGCCCGCATCCCATGAATGAATAAAAAAAAGTCACGAGGGAAAAGGTACTGAACAAACTATTGTGATTGAAGGCAGACAAATCCCCAGGGCCTGATGGCCTACATCTTAGGGTCTGAAAGGAAATAGCAGCGGAGATAGTGGATCCATTGGTTATAATATTCCAAGATTCCCTGCATGCGGGAAAGGTTCCAGTGGATTGGAAAAATGCCTGTATAACGCCCTTATCCAAAAAGGGAGGGAGGCTTAATGTAGGAAACAGTAGACCAATTAGTTTAACATCTATCGTTGGGAAAGTGTCACAATCCATTTTTAAGTAAGTAATAACAGGACATTAAGAAAGTCAAAAGCAACCCATCAGAGTCAGATTTTATGAAGGGTAAATCGTGTTTGACGAATTTGCGAGAGTGCTTCGAAGCTGTGACAAGAAATGTGGAAAATGGGGATCCTGTAGATGTAGTATATCAAGACTTCCAGAAGGCATTTGTAAGGTGCCACACAAAAGGTTAATACACAAGGTAAGATCACATGGTGTTAGGGGCAAATTATTAGCTTGGGTAGCTGATTGGCTAACCAACAGAAAACAGAGAGTCGGGATTAATGAGTTTTTTTCTGGTTGGAAAGATGTAACTAGTGAGGTGCCTCAGGGTTTGGTCCTTGGGCCCCAACTATTTACAATCTATATTAATGACTTGGATGCAGGGATAGATGGTACTATTGCCAAATTTGCAGGTGACACTTAAATAGATTGATTAGTAAGTTGCAATAAATACATAAGGAATTTACAAATTGATATGGATAGGCTTGGTGAATGGGACAAAATTTGGCAGATGGAGTTTAAAGTGGTTAAGTGTGAGGTTATCCATTTTGGTCAGAAAAATAGAAAGGTAAATTATTATCTAAATAGAGAGAAACTTCAGAGCACTTCGGTGCAGAGAGATCTGGGTGCCCTCGTGCATGAATCACAGAAAACTAGTTTGCAGGTACAGCAGGTGATAAGGAAAGCAAATTGAATTTTGGCATTTATTGCTAAAGGAATAGAATATAAAAGTAGGGAAGTGTTGCTGCAACTGTACAAGGCATTAATGAGACCACGGCTGGAGTATTGCGTACAGTTTTGGTCTGCTCACTTGAGGATGGATGTAGTTGCATCGGAGACAGTTCAGAGGAGGGTCACGAGATTGAATCCAGGGATGAGGGGTTTGTCTTATGAAGAGAGATTAAGCAGTTTATGCCTTTACTCTCTAGAGTTTAGAAGAATGAGACGAGATCTAATGGGGTATATAAGATCATTAAAGGATTGATAAAGTAGACGTAGAGAAGATGTTTCCTCTCGTGGGGCAATCTAGAACGTGAGGTCATAGTTTTAGGATAAAGGGGGTGCAGATATAAAACAGAGATGAAGAGAAATTTCTTCCCTCAAAGAGTTGTGAGTCTGTGGAATTCACTACTCCATAGTGCGGTGGATGCCGGGACATTGAGTACATTTAAGGAGGAGATAGACAGATTTTTATTAGAAATGGGTTGAAGCGTTATGGAGAACGGGCAGAAAAGTGGAGTAGAGGCCGAGATGAGATCAGCATTGATCATATTGAATGGCAGAACAGGCTCGAGGGGCTGAACTGCCTACTCCTGCTCCTAGTTCTTATGTTCTTATCTGGATTTATCCAGGCAAGAGCGGCTGAAGGATCCATTATCTCTCTCTATGTTGTCTATTGATGTATCTGCAGTGTGACGGAGACCACCTATGTTGGGTGAGGCGAATTATACCATCTGCTACCTCAGCAGGGAGAAGCAGGATGAGAGGTCCCGTGGCTTTTTCAGGATAGCAGAATTCCTGATGGTGTAGGTAGCTCTGCGGGGCCCCCATGTCAATGGGGAGAGGCACAGGAACTGAAACAACTCCCACTCCATTAATGTACAGTTGGTGTGTGAGTGTGCCCAGTACATCATGTTGGTTAATGTCCACTATCCTGGCAGCAGCTACCATACCTTCATTCTGAAGCAGTCAGCCATTCCCAACACTTCAGGCCTCCATGCAGAACCAGAATGTGGCTCATGCCCTCTAAACTTTAGACACCTCTTCCCACACACAAAACCACCAGGTGAAGCAATGGTTCCGATGTCTGAACCGCTCGGGGGGAGTCCTCCAGTACACACTGGATCAGGTGTTCAAGTTCATGGTGTTCTGCTGCACCCTTCATGATCCTTACCATCATGAGGACACAGGCATTGGCACCAGGAATCCGGAGGCCAACTCAGGAGGAGGAGGAGGCAGGGAGTATATTTCGTGGATGCCTTCGACCCAGACAGGCTGTCGGAGAGTCCCTGCTAAGATTCCAGTTAGCATCGGACAACCTCCCTTTCCCATCTTGGATCCCCCATACTCCACCATTACACCCATCTGAGACGCCCCATCACAGTGTCTCCTTTATCACCATCCTGCAACCACCAACAAAAACCTTTTTATTAGCATCTTTATCAAACAACACATCCAATTGTACCAACAAAACTGAACTATTCACCCTTGTGTATTCCCTTAGTGCCTGTCTTGTGGATTTCCTCAACTTGCCTATTTCTCCTACATAGTGTTTCCCCAGTGGCTGCAGCATGGCTGATGGAAGGCTGCTGACTTTCACTGGGGGTGACCGCAAATGGCCTTGCAGGACGTCCTCGTGCAGCTCTGTGACGTGAAAGCTCGGATTCGGATTTCAACACCTCGACATGGGCAGCAGCTCCAGCAATGTTCACATCTGAGTCCTATGTATTACAATTCGTCTGTGACCTCGTCCTCCGGTGAGCTGACACATAAACTATCCTTTCCCCCTGGCCTGGCTGCAGCTCACTCGTGCTCGGTGACTCATCACATGCAGATTCCGACTCTATATCAGCCTCCAAGTTACACGCACTGTAAGTATTTGATCTGGTGACTGTGAGGGTCAGACCAAGTGATGGGTCTTCACCATCAGTGCTGTGCTGCTGCTCTCTTTCTATCTCCTGGAGCTGCTGTGACTGGGAAGCTGGTATTATTGGGTTATCATTGGAAAGTATAACATCAGAAGGGGAGGGTTGGGGTGAGGGATTGGGGGTGGTGGAAAGCAGGAGGTCCATGATCCCACCATCTGCAGCTTGTACATCATCATTTATGACGTTTACCAGTTCTGATGAAGGGTCACAGATCTGAAACATTAACAGTGTTTCTCTCTACACCGATGCTGCCAGACCAGCTGAGTATTTCCAGCACTTTCTGTTCTCTTCCCTGAGCTCTGGAATTCTCTTCCTAAACTCTAAATACAGTAAGTTGCAGAGAGTCCAGTTTTAGGGAGTACTACTTGTACAGAGTACTAAATACAATAAAGTTAGTTAACTATTGCATTCTGCATTTCACTTAATTTTATTCTGAACTTCTAGTTTCTTTGTGACAGCTAGACAGTTCATTGATTCTCATGGAATAGGAGGGTCAGTGTCAGCTTGGATACAAAATATAAACTGGCTTAATGAGAGAAAACGGTGAGTTGTGGTAAACAGTTGCTTTTTTCAGACTGGAGGAAGGCAGACAGTGGTGTTTCCCCAAGGGGCAGTGCTTGGACCACTGATATTTTTCTGATATATATAAATAATTTGGATATTGGAACACAGAACACACAGATCGAGGGAGCTGCTGCTCATATGCACCATTCCCAGTTCCTGCTTTAGAGCCCTGGCCTCAACAGCGGTAAGGAGCCTCTGTGTGGTTGTGGTGGTGACATCTCTCTCACTGTCAGTGACTGTGGTTAGTATTGTTCTTAGACTGGTCTGCAGTTTAGGCCCAGGTTACCACACACCCTGGTAATTTCCAGTTATCTTGTCGTCCTTGTATGGAGGAGATTGAGCAGAGACTGTGAGGCTCACAAATATGTTGTCTGAAGAAGAACCGGGATATCTGACTTTGTGCTTGGAGACAGCAGCCACTACTGCCCACTGTTGACGGATTGTGTCTGAAACTGTCGGATTTTATCTCAACACAGGGCGTGGTCAGCTTCAGGGGAGGCAGAGCTTTAACACGGGTCTAATTCCCTCATAGCCCCTCCTCACATCTTCTAACTCCTCCCCTAGTCTGGGACATTCTGCCTGTTAGTAAGTGTTTTGGTCCAGTATTTGTTATAATTTTCTCTGTGGATAATATACTCCATCATGTGGCTCCTGATCCAACAGTAACTGATTGTACAGGATGCCAATGTTCTCCTACCAACCTTCATTTTCCTTCTGTAAATTGTCCATCTCATCCTTCAATTCTTTGTGTCTTTTATTTAACCGTCAGGTGCAGAGATGTGCCCCATTAACCAACTTATCTCAAACCTTTTTTATCTTAAATTTGTATTTCTGGACATCCTCAGATATTCTATTGAGAATTAAATCGTAATCCCCATCATACTGCTCGATAATCCTTAGGATGTCCGTCTCCCCAGGTGTGCCTGTTTTTTTTTCTCTGCCAGGTTATCAATTGACTATTTCCTGTGATATGCTAATGACATTGTATTTCTGGTTTTACTTATTCAAACTCTCTTAAAGCTCCCCCACCGCCCGCACCTCCCCACCCCTCCCCCCCCCCCCCGGCACCACCCCCCCCCCCCCGCTCTTAGTGATGAGCACACCGTGTTCTGGTGTAAGCTTTCTATCTATCTCGAGATGCCCAAACCAGTCCCAATGACGGTCACACGTGTTTCACTGTACATTCTCTCTCTCTGTGACAACTCCCTGCCCAGTCTCTGCAATAACCCCAAGTTTTTGACCTATTCTAATCTTTCTCTGTCTCCAAATCTCCTACCCATTCGTGCAATGATCACTCAACTGAGTTTGTCATTTCAACTCTGGACGAGGTTTGGGGCCTGTAGTTACAGTGTCTCTGGGTCTGTAACATGAACAACAAATGGAGCAGAGGCTGCAGTGAGGGGATGCTCTGTAAAGAGGGAGGACGAAGGGGATCTGCCCTACCCACGCAGGGTTTTCCAAGAGCACTATTCCTACCTACACCTAACCCAGAAGCAATGTGTGAGGTGACTCTGATTCAATAAGGATCTGGTCACAGAGCTGTGTCACCTCCTGTAACACGACCTGGAGCCTCACACCAGGGTGAGGACGTAGCTGTTAGTTGCCGTTATGGTCACAGTTTCATTGAACTTCTATGTATCTGGATCTTCCCAGGCAGGAGCAGGAGACGTATCCAACATAGAGTGGTAGAAATTGATGGAGTCATGGAGTCATGTACGACACAGAAGGAGGCCATTTTGCCCCTCTGTGCCAGCTCTGTGTGGAACAATTCAGTCAGTCCCAATCCCCTGCTCAATCCCCGTATCCCTGCAAGTTCACTTCCTTCAGGTGTCCATCCAGTTTCCTTTTAAAATCATTGATTGTCTCGGCTTCCACCACCCTCATGGGCAGTGAGTTCCAGCTCATTACCATCCAGTGTATAAAATATTTCTTCCTCATATCCACCTGCATCTCTTATCCAAAACCTTCCATCTGTGTCCCCTAGTCCGTGTTTCATCAGATAATGAGAAGACTTTTTCCTTGTCTATCTTACCTAAGCCTATCATAATCTTGTACACGTTTATCATACCTCTCTCAATCTCCTTTACTCCAGAGAGAACAACTCCATCTTCTCCAAACTAACCTTGTAACTAACCATCCCGCTCCACCCACCCCCCCCCCCCGCCCCCCCACCAGCTCCAATCCCTGGAACCATTCTGGTAAATCTCCTCGGCACCCTCTCACGGACCTTCACATCCTTCCTAAAGTGTGCTGACCAGAACTGGACACAGTTCTCTAGTTGGGGCTTAAACAAAGCTTTATACAGTTTCAGCATAACTTCCCTGCTTTTGTATCTTTGCCTCTAATTATGAAGCCCAAGATCTGATCAGCTTTGCTTCACACTCTCCATATATGTTCTTCCACCTTCAAAGATCAATGCATATAGAGCCCCAGGTCCCTCAGTTCCTGCACAATCTTTAGAACTGTCCCATTAAGTCTCTATTGCTTTTCTATTCCATCTGACAAAATACATCACCTCACACTCCTCTGTATTAAATTCCACCTGCCACTTCTCTGGCCATTCTGCTAGCCTATCTATATCCTGTTGTAGGCATTTTGCATCATCCTCACTGGTTACCACTCCTCCAAGTATGGTAATATTGGAAAATTTTGAAATTCTAATCTGAATTCGAAGATCCATCTCATTTATATATATATAGCAAAAAGAAAAATCAGTTGGTCCTAGCACTGACCCTTGGAAAACATCACGGTCTTCCATCCTCCAGAATGAAAAACAACCGTTCACCAGCACTCTGCCCGAACTATCTCTTCTTTGAAGGTAGCCCATTGTTCAGCTCCTGTTTTCCTGCCAAACGTTGACTCTAATTTATTCGCCCCAGCTCCATTTTTACACCGGTTGACTTGTTGAAGTTGACTTTCTCATAGTTAATTATTCTTACTCTGGATTGCTCTTTGTCCTTTCCCATAGTCAACCTAAACCTTATGATACAATGATCACTGTCCTCTAAATGTTCTCCTACTGATACTTAATCCACTTGGGTCCAGCTCATTCTCGAGAACCAGGTCTAGCAGTGCCTCCTTTCTCGTTGGACTAGGAACATATTGTCGTTTAAAAGTTTCCTGCACACACTGTAGTAACTCCTGCCTCCCTCCGCCCTTTACATTACTACTATCCCAGTCCATATTAGGATAATGAATGTTCCCCCATTGTAACTACTCTATAATTCTTGCATCTTTCAGTAATTTTCTTGCAGATTTGTTCCTCCACATCCTTCCCATTAGCTGATGGCCTATAGATAACACCGAGCAATGTAAATGAACCTTTTTTTGTTCTTTAGCTCAATCCAAATAGATTCTGTCCTTCACCCACCTACGCACCCACCCAGCCCTACTGCCACGTCCCCACACACGTCCCCGGGACTTTCACTCTCTCCAGCACTATAATGTTCTCCTTAATCAATACCACCACTCTTACTCCTTTTCTCCCTTTCCTATTTTTCCTGAACACCTTGTATCCAGGAATATTTAACACCCAGTTCTGCCCTTCTTTGAGCCAGATCTCTGTCATAGCCACAACATCATATTTCCACATGGCAATCTGCACCTGTACCTCACCAGTCTTATTAACCACACTCCGTATTCACATACATGCACATCAACCCTGATGTCAACTTTATTACTTCCTCCTTTACTCAGACCCCAACTAATAACTTTCTAAACCCTACTATAGTGTTATCCATCTCTCCCAGTATACTGTGCACTTTAGAATTCCTCTCTGATGTTCACCCCTGGTTCCCACACACCTGCCAATTTAGTGTAAACCCTCTGCAATAGCACTAACATATCACCCTGCAAGGAAATTAGTTCTAGCTCTGTTCAGGTGCAACCGTCCGGCCGGTACAGATCCCACATTCTCCAGAACTGGTCCCAGTGTCCCAGCAATGCAAACCTCACCGCTTCTGCAGCAACCTCCCAGCCACACATCCATCTGTACTATCCTCCTATTTCTATACTCACTCGCACGGTGTACTGGGAGTAATCCGGAGATTACGACTTTGAGATGGCTAACTTCTTTCCTAGCGCCCGGAATTCTGACTGCAGGACCACCTCCCTCTGTCTGCCCAGCTCATTCGTACCGATGTGAACCACGACTGCTGGCTGTTCATCCCACCCCCCCACCACCACTACCGCCCCCCCCCCCCCCCGACCTTCAGGATGCTCTGCAGCTGCCCAGTGATATCCTTGAACCTGACACAAGGGAGGAAACACACTATCCTGGATACATGTTTGCGGCCTCAGAAACGCTCGTCTGTTCCCGTGACTATGGAATCTCCTATCACTACCAACATTCTCGTCCTGCCTGTACCCCTCAGTACAGCTGAGACAGCCCTGGGACCATGGCCTTGTCTCTGGCTGCAGTCCCCAGGTGAACCATCACTTTCCTCAGTATTGAATACTGGTTGAAGAGTGAGATGCACTCTGGGGTCTCCTGTGCTACCTGCCTGATTCTTCTTGACTGTCTGGTGATCACCCATTACCTCTCTCACTGCATACTCTTAAACTGTGAGGTGACCACTTCCATAAACATGCTCTCCACAAATCACTCAACCTCACGTGCACACCACAGTGACATCCATGGTCCCACCATCTGCAGCTTGTACATCATCCCAGACAGCAGGATGAGGGGGAGGTGGGAGTTAAGGAGGGACATACGGCAGGAACATAGCATCATCCTGAATGCTCTCGGGGATGCCGGATGCTACGGGCTCTGTCACAGCCGTTCCCATGATGTGGAGAACCATCTCCTCCCTCAGGCTCAGGGGATGAAGGTGTGCCTGACCCACGCCAGTTCACTGCTGCTCCCTGTGATTATGGGCCACCTTGTCCTGTACGAGAGAGAACAGAATGTCAGTGATTGTGTTGCACTGTGTATGGGTGATGTGCCTGCCATAGCTGAATAGCTGGAGGTATGTGAAGGCAGTGAGAGGTGGGTATGAGGCTGATATCAGTGGAAGGTGTGTAAGGGTGATGTGGAGTATGTGAATGTTAGGTGTGAGTCCTGAGTGTTACGGACTGCTGATGGGTGAGTAATGGAGGTGTTGTACATTGAGCAGTGTGAGAGGGTGGTGATGTTGGGGGTAGGAGATGCCATGTGGAGATGAATTCTCTGACATTGACCACCCGTGTGAACTCATTAAACTTCTTCTGGCTCTGCTGCCAGGTCCTTGGGGCCAGACTTCTTGCATTGACCTCCGTGGCCACCTGCTCCCATTCCCTGAGGAGGGCGTTCCTTGAGGGTCTCCACACCACCCCACAGAAACATGGCCTCTCTCCTCCTGTCACCCTCCATGACTAAGGCCTCTAGCACCACATCCGTGAACCGCAGAGCCCTCTCTCTGTCCTAGTGTTCCATTTACCTTGTCTCCAATTGTAGTATTCACAGTCACCAGCAGCAGCCTCATGTGATTCAGTGCAACTTCCGTTCAGAGGGACAGACTGCCTTTAAGAGCTGAATCCTGGCTGAAACACGTGCCGGCCTCACACACAGTTAGGTGCCTATTGAGCGTGCAGACCGACAGCCGGGCGGGTCACCCTGGGGGGCAGTGGAAGTGATGTAAATGAGGAGGCAGTAGGACGTTTGTGTGTCACCTGCCTCAACAGGAACGGGTACAGGCCGATCATAAATCAGAAACCCTATGCCTGAAAAGCAGCACATATATGTTTTTATTTTCCTCCAATTACCTCTCTCTCTCTGTATCTGTGCTGTCTTTTTGAAAGAGCAATCTAATTAGGTCGACTCCCATCCTCTTTCCCCGGAATCCTGCTTTTTTTTCCCTTTATAACTAATTGTTAAATTCACTTTTGAAAGATAGAATTATAGAAGTATGCATCGTTTAAGGTACTGAAAGAGGCCACTTGTCCCATCGTATCTGTGCTGACTGAAAAACGATCCACCTATTCTAATCCCACTTTCAGGATTTGATCCATAGTTCTGTATATTACGGTATTTGAGGTGTATATCCAGACTCCTGTTGAATGAGTTGAGGGTCTCTGCTCAACTACATTTTCAGGCAGTGAGTTCCAGACCCCAACACACTCAGTATGAAAACGTTTTCCTCATCTCCCCTCTGATCTTTCGACCAATCACTTTAAATACACACCCTCCCCACCCCCAACCCCCCACCCCCATGCCACTGACCTTTCTGCCAAGGTGAATAGACCCTTCACCTCCACACAGTCCAGGCCTCAAAATTTTGTACATTTCAGTCCGATCTCCCCTCAGCCTTCTCTATTCCAAAAAGAACAACCCCAGCCTATCCAATCGTTCCTCACAGCTGCATTTCTCCAGCCCTGGCAACATCCTCATAAATCTCCTCTGTACCCTCTCCAGTGCAATTAGATCCTTTCTGTAATGAGGTGACCAGAATTGCACTCAGTACTCAAGTTGTGGCCTAGCCAATGAGTTATGCTGTTCCAGCATAATTTCCCTGCTCTTTTATTCTATACCTCAGCTAATAAAGGAAAGGATTCCATCTGCCTTCTCCACCATATTACTATTGAATCTGCTTCCACCTTGTTTTCAGGCAGTGAATTCCAGATCCCAACAACTCGCTGTGTAAGAACATTCTCCTCATTTCACCTCTGGTTCTTTGTCAATTACCTTCAATCTGTGTCTTCTTAATACTGAACTTTCAGACATTGGAATCATTTACACATTAATTACCCGATCAAAACCCTTAATGATTTTGAATTCTGTATGAAATCTCCTCTTACCCTTCACTGCTCTAAAGAGAAAAATCCCAGCTTTTCCGTTCTCTCCATGTAACTGAATTCCCAGATCCCTGGTACCATTCTAGTAAATCACCTCTGTATCTTCACTAAGTCCTTGTCATCCTTACCAAAGTGTGGTGATCAGAATTGGACACAATTCTCCAGCTGGGACCGAACCAACGATGTATAAAAATCAGCATTTCCTCCTGAGTTTTATTACTCTGTGCTGTGTTTATAATGCCAAGGACACGATATGTTGTTATTTTTTAGCAGCCTTCTCAGTGTCCTGCTGCCTCAGAAATTAGTACAGCCCGAGATCTGTCCATTCCACCAACCACGTTATTTTGCCTTTCCTCATATTTCATACCGATATGTATCACTTCACAGTTCAATGTGTAAAGTTCAATCTGCCGGGTGACTAGCCATTTCACCAGTCACTCTCTGTCCTCATTGGGACAGACCAGGCTCCATCCTCAGGCTGTGCTGAGTAAGTGGCTTTCACCCAATGTGGTACTGAGCTCCAAATAGAGCAGAAAAGACTCGCTTCTATCCCCGGCTTGTGTTAATCCCACCCGGTGTGGCACTGACCCACACAGAGAGCAGGAAAGACCCAATTCTATCCCCGACCTGTGTTAATCCCACCCGGTGTGGTACTGGCCCACACAGAGAGCAGGAAAGACCCAATTCTATCCCCGACCTGTGTTTATCCCACCCAGTGTGGTACTGACCCACACAGAGGGCAGAAAACATCCAATTCTATCCCCGACCTGTGTTAATCCCACCCAGTGTGGTACTGACCCACACAGAGGGCAGAAAAGACCCAATTCTATCCCCGACCTGTGTTAATCCCAGCCGGTGTGGCACTGACCCACACAGAGAGCAGGAAAGTCCCAATTCTATCCCCGACCTGTGTTAATACCACCCGGTGTGGTACTGGCCCACACAGAGAGCAGGAAAGACCCAATTCTATCCCCGAGCAGTGTTAATCCCACCCAGTGTGGTACTGACCCACACAGAGGGCAGAAAACACCCAATTCTATCCCCGACCTGTGTTAATCCCACCCAGTGTGGTACTGACCCACACAGAGGGCAGAAAAGACCCAATTCTATCCCCGACCTGTGTTAATCCCAGCCGGTGTGGCACTGACCCACACAGAGAGCAGGAAAGACCCAATTCTATCCCCGGCCTGTGTTAATCCCACCTGGTGTGATACTGACCCCCACAGAGAGCAGGAAAGACCCAATGCTCTCCCCGGTCTGTGTTAATCCCACCCGATGTGGTACTGACACACACAGAGAGCAGGAAAGAACAATTCTGTCCCCGGTCTGTGTTAATCCCACCCGGTGTGGTACTGACCCACACAGAGAGCAGGAAAGAACAATTCTGTCCCCGGTCTGTGTTAATCCCACCCGGCATGGTACTGACACACACAGAGCAGGAAAGATCCAGTTCTATCCCCGGTCTCTTAATTCCACGCGATGTGGTATTGACTCACACAGAGAGCAGGATAGATCCAATTCTATCCCCGACCTGTGATAATCCCACCCGGTGTGGTACTGACCCACACAGAGAGCAGGAAAGAACAATTCTGTCCCCGGTCTGTGTTAATCCCACCCGGTATGGTACTGACACACAGAGAGCAGGAAAGAACAATTCTGTCCCCGGTCTGTGTTAATCCCACCCGGTATGGTACTGACCCACACAGAGAGCAGGAAAGAACAATTCTGTCCCCGGTCTGTGTTAATCCCACCCGGTGTGGTACTGACCCACACAGAGAGCAGGAAAGAACAATTCTGTCCCCGGTCTGTGTTAATCCCACCCGGCATGGTACTGACACACACAGAGCAGGAAAGATCCAGTTCTATCCCCGGTCTCTTAATTCCACCCGATGTGGTATTGACTCACACAGAGAGCAGGATAGATCCAATTCTATCCCCGACCTGTGATAATCCCACCCGGTGTGGTACTGACCCACACAGAGAGCAGGAAAGAACAATTCTGTCCCCGGTCTGTGTTAATCCCACCCGGTGTGGTACTGACCCACACAGAGAGCAGGAAAGAACAATTCTGTCCCCGGTCTGTGTTAATCCCACCCGGTGTGGTACTGACCCACACAGAGAGCAGGAAAGAACAATTCTGTCCCCGGTCTGTGTTAATCCCACCCGGCATGGTACTGACACACACAGAGCAGGAAAGATCCAGTTCTATCCCCGGTCTCTTAATTCCACCCGATGTGGTATTGACTCACACAGAGAGCAGGATAGATCCAATTCTATCCCCGGCCTCTTGATCCCACACAGTGTGGTACTGACTTATACATGCACACAGAGAGCAGGAAAGGACCGATTCTATCCCTGATCTGTGTCATTCCCACATAGTGTGGCACTGACCCCCAAATACACACACAGAGCAGGAAATTTCTATTTCTTTCCTGGCCTGTGCGAATCCAACAAGTTGTGTTAATGACCCCCACACACTGAGCAGGAGATTTCCATCTCTCTCCCTCGCCTGTGTTAATCCAACAAGGTGTGTTCCAAGTGCAAGTAACGATCAGCCTCTGCTTAAAATTGCTGACCGTCAATTGTACCCATCAGGTAAGGTTTCAATAGTTTCTGTTTTCACAGACTCAAAGAATCATACAGCACTGAGATGGTTATTTGTCCCAACGTGTCTGTGCATGCTGTTTGAAGGAGCAATCCCATTTGTCCCTCTCCTCCACACAATTACCACTTCGCTGAAAATCTCCTCTGATACTATTGAACCAATTCTCTTTTTAAAATTTATTATTGAATCTGCTTCACCACTCTTTCAGGCTGTGAATTTCGGATTATAATAAATCAATGCATTTTTGTTGGTCGATCACCTTAAAAATGTGTCCTCTGGTTCCAGTGAAAACAAATTCTCTGTCTTTACTTCACCAAATACTGTTCAAGATTTTGCATATCTCTATTCAATCTCCATTTAACATTCCTGCTCTAAAGAGAACAATTACAGTTTGCAGTCAAGGGACACGAGATAGAGGGGAGGGGGTAGAATTCAGCTCGGACTCTGACACAAAACACCATCATCACCACATTCCCCTCCTCCGAGGCACAGACCATCTAGACTTGGACAGATATCACCGTTCCTTCATCATCACTGGGTTAAAAGCCTGACATCCTTTCTGCAACAGTATTGTGGGAACACCTTCACCACATGGACTGCAGTGGTTCAGGATGAAGGCCCATCATTTTCTCATGGTAACTAGGGATGGTGAAGTAATGCCAGCCTTGTCAGTATCACCCATATCCTGAGAACAAATAGACAGGAAATAAAATAGGAATAAAATCAATGAGTTTGTAATTGACTGATCGAAGTGATCAAAGAGAGAGACGTCATAACCCAATATAACATATTGTCAACACAATTCATCTCACCTGGCCCTTGTGTTTGCCTTTCTTCTGTTATCTGTATGAGGATACAAGTAACAATGAGCCGCTGGCTCAAAAACTGCTGGGCATCAATTGTACACACGAAATAAGGACTCAATGTTACCAAAGAATTGGAGAATCACAAAGCATGGAAGCAGTCCATTGGCCCATCGTACCTGTGCCATCTTTGAAAGAGCTTTTTATTTTACCCCTCTTTCCTCCTCTTTTCCCAAAGCCCTGCAAATCCCCCTCTGCAGCATTTATCCAGTTCCCTTTTGAAACTTTCTCTTGAATCTACTTCCCGCACATCTTCAGGCCGTGTATTCCAGATTAAAGCAACTCACTGTATAAAAATGTTTTCCTTCTGCCACCTCTGGTTCTTTTGCCAAGTATTTGAGTATTGTTATTGGTCCTTTTCCCAGTGGAAACAGTTTACCCTTACTCTGTCAAAACCGCACATAATTGTGATCTGTTCTAGTAAATTCTCCCTTGACCTGATCTGCTCTAATTCCTGTTTCTGTAGTCTCCCTTTGAACATGAATTCCCTCATTCCTGGACCATTCCAGTAAATATCCTCTGCACCTTCTCCAAGGTTCTGACATCCTTTCCAATAAGTAATGCTCAGAATTGGACACAATTCCTGAACTGAGACCTAACCAGTGATTTACACAGTTTTAGTTAGCTTCCTTGCTTTTGCACGCTATGCCTCTTTTTATAAACTTCGATATCCCGGATGTGTTTTTAATAATTTTATCAACTTGTCCAGCTACATTCAAAGACATCTGTTCATGCACCCAATGTAAAACTGCCCCATTTCATTTACATTGCTTCACCTCATTCTTCCTCCCTTAGCCCATGTCTGCACTAAATTTCATCTGCCTCATTTCCTCATGTCATCTCTCTCCCTGAATCCCTCTGATATCATCCTTATTTTTTTACATTTCTGAGTTTCTGTCACCTGAGAACATTGAAATTATGCCTTTTATATATAAGTAAATGTCACACACAAACACAATACGCAGATATATGTTTATGTATGTTTTTATAAAAGAACAATGGCCTGAATACCGACCATTGGGGAGCATCACTGTATAATCCCCTTCACTGTCTGAGCAACAATAGATCACCACTTCCCTCTGTATTCTGTCCCTTAGCCAATGTCATATCCACACTGTCATTGCCTCTTGAATCCATGAGGTTCAGACTTCCTAACAAATCTATTAAATGGCATTTGATTCCACGAGTTTTGATTGTTCATATACAAAGTAGCAACCATGCTATCCGCAGCAACACTCTCCATTACTTCATCAAAGAATTTGATCAAGTTTTTCAGACATGATTTGCCACGAACATATCTGGTGGACCTTCTTGTCATTTATAAACTCATGCTATTCAGACCACGATTATCTTGTCCCAGATTACAGTCTCTACAAGCTTCCCCAACATTTCAGTGAGGTTAGACTGATGGGTCAGTAGTTCCAGTGTGTAGCCTATCACTACTGTTTCGAACAGGGTGCAGAATTTGCGACACTCCAGTCCTCTGTCATCACTCCCATATCAAAGGAGGATTGGACGATTCTGGCCAGTGGCTCCGCTATTTCCAACATTCCTTCCCTCAGTAACCCTCATACATTCCGTCTTGACCGGATAAATGTTTATTGTGATATGGAAAGTGCTGGATTGAAATGGGTTGACTGAACTTGTTTGTTCAGTGACTGTAATTAACGTAAGTCTCCATGGAGCCTAATTGTGTCGCTGGAGGGTTTCCAACGTCTATTAATACAGGACTCCTTCCAATGTGTTATCCCATAGTATCACCACCCCCCCCCCCTCCCATCCCCACCCCTCCCACCGGCACTGACAGGGATAAGTGGCTCCAGAGTGAGGGAGGGGATAAATCAGAAGCTGAGAACAATCGATTGGAATGTTACAACAATGGGTCAGAATCTGAGAACAATCGATTGGAATGTGACAACAATGGACAGGAGTTTCTCGTGGGTGTCTGACTATCTTTCTACAAATTATCATCGGCTTTCTTTACAATATCGGATCTATTTCGCGCTTTTGACTATTCAAACGATTTACTATCCCATCCTCGGTGTTGTTGGTGTCCCTGGTAAGTCTCTCTCTACCTAGCTATTAATGTTATAACCTATGATTAACTTCAGTACTGTTCTTGTCAATTACTCTGCCTTTCTTGCTAATATTGTTGTTCCTGGTAAGCCTCTCTATCCAGCTATTAGAACTATAGATCATGTTTCACTGCATTGCTGTTCCTTTTATTTAAATATTGGGAAGACTAAATCCACTGCCATTGGTTTCTGTCACAAATTCTGTCTCTGTCCACCGACTCTATCACACTCCCTGCCCAATGTCTGAGAACAAACCAGACTCTTCACAACGTCAGCGATTCCTTTCATCCTAAGCTAAGTTCCAATTCAATATCCTGTCGATCACTAACCCTGCCTACAGCCACCTCTATAATTTTGTTCATTTCCACATCTCCTTCAGTTCATCTACTTATAAACCCTCAGCCGTGCCTTTCTTCGATCCACACTTGATGATTCCAATGTCTTCCTGGTCATGCTCACAATAACAAAGCTCGCTAAACTTCAGCTCATTCAGAAATCTACTGGCTGCATCACAGCTCACACCCAGTCCAGATCACCCATCACCCCTGTACTCACTCACATAACCTACCTCCCAGTCTGGCAATGCCACAATTTTAATATAATCATACTTGGATTAAAAGCTCTAAATGGCCTCTGCCTTCCAATTATCCCCATTCCCCTGTCGGTTTCCCATATTCCTTCCATTTGTTCTATTTGAAGTGTTTATCATTTCTCGTTTTGAAGTGAATTTCATTCGCTATGGATCTGTCTCTGACTCTGATTTGGTCTAAGTACTATCATTGGTGCTGGTGCAGTGGAATCCACACTGCTGGGCATTTCTGGTGTAGCGTACACAGTGCTCATGCTGGAAAGGGCAGGAGTCTAAGAGTACCCTGCATGTACTGGTAGACTGAACAGGGGTCTGGATGTTATATCAACAACCTGTTCCAGCAGATTTGAAACTTGGCCTATGCATGTTCACTGACCACCTGTGTTAGTCACTCTCAGTTAAGCATATATTCAGCTGGCACAAGGAATCCCCTCTAGGGTTATTGAAAAGGACCAGGCATCCAACTTACAGGTGAGGGGCTTTTGACTTACTTCTGCTATTGTAAAGTTAGTGGAGGTGCTGTGGATGGTTCTCTGGAGGTTGTGTTGTGAGCAGCTGCAGTCATTCAGGGAGGACAGAGGATTTAGTGACCCAACTCTAGACAAGGTATGGGGATTGTAGTTACAGTGTCTCTGGGTCTGTAACATGATCAACAAATAGAGCAGAGGTTGCAGATAGGGGAAGCTCTGTAAAGAGGGAGGAGGAGAGGGCTCTGCCCTACCCACCCCGGGTTTTCCAAGAGCACTATTCCTACCTACACCTAACCCAGGAGCAGTGTGTGAGGTGACTCTGATTCAATAAGGATGTGGTCACAGAGCTGTGTCACCTCCTGTAACACGACCTGGAGCCTGACACCAGGGTGAGGACGGAGCTGTCTGTAGCCGTAAAGGTCACAGTTTCATTAAACTTCTATGTATCTGGATCTGCCAGGCAGCAGCGGGCGACGTATCCATTATCTCTCTCTATGCTTTCCATTGATGTATCTGCTGGTTAATGGAGGCCATCTATGTTGGGTGAGGTGAATATATCATTTTCACCCTCCGCAGGGTGAAGCAGGGTGAGAGGTCCCGTGGCTTTGTCAGGGTAGCGGGATTCCTAATGGTGCAGGTGGCTCTGCGGAGCCCGAATGTCAACGGGGAGAGGTACAGGAACTGAAAGAACTCTCACTCCATTAATGTACAGTTGGTGTGTGAGCATGCCCAGTACATCATGTTGGTGAATGTCCACGACCCTGGCAGCAGCCACCATACCTTCATTCTGAAGCAGGCAGCCGGTCCCAACACTTCGGGCCTCTATGCAGAACCAGAATGTGGCTCCTCGGAGACAATGCCTACCTCACTCTGTACATGACTCATAATTCTACGCCCAGCATCAATGCCAACCAACCGCATGAAAATAACCTGTATATAATGTGAACAATGGAGTCACCAGGAACATGGTGGAACAGACCATCGGTGTGATGAAGCAATGCTTCCGATGTCTGAACCGCTCGGGGGGAGCTCTCCAGTACTCACTGGAGCAGCTGTCTAAGTTCATGGTGTTCTGCTGCACCCTTCATATCATCATGATCATGAGGACAGGCATTGGCACCAGGAATCCGGAGGCTACCTCAGGAGGAGGAGTGAGGGAGGATATTTCCTGGATGCCTTCGACCCGGACAGGCTGTTGGAGAGTCACTGCTAAGAGTCCATTTCCCATGGGCAACTTCCCTTTCCCAACACTGATCCCCAATTCTCCACCATGACACGCATCTGAGACGCACCATCACAGTGTCCCCTTGGTCACTATGCTGCAATAAAAACCACCAATAAAAATCTTTTCATTAACATCTTTATCCAACAACACATCCAATTATACAAACAAAACTGAACTATTCACCCTTGGGTCTTCCCTTCGTGCCGGTCTTGTGGGTTCCTTCGACCTATCTGGTGCTCCTACACAGTGTTTCCCAAGTGACTGCAGCATGGCTAATGGAAGGCTGCTGACTTTTACTGGGCTGACTGCTGATGGCCTTGGAGGACGTCCTCGAGCAGTTCTGGGCCTTGAGGGATTCAAGACTGCACCACCTCGACATGGGCAGCAGCAGCCTGGGCTGGCTGATCGGTAACAGCAAGGACACTGGTGGCGTGACAGTGAAGGGATAACAAATACTGTCATCCTGAGAGAGGACAGCAGGTTCATGCTCCACGCAGACACTGTCACTGCCACGGGGCAACACCTCAGCAATCCTAGTAATCTACTGGATCACAGATTGCTGGACTGCTGTGAGATCATGCAAACCCCTTTGAACACTGAGATCCACAGCCTTGACGACAGCAGTCTGATCCTGCCTGGCAGCAAGCACGGATGTCATGACCTCAGCCTGACATTCCACTGCAGCATCGAGACTAGATTTTTTTAGATTTAGATTTAGATTTCAATATACAGCACCGAAACAGGCCCTTCGGCCCACCGAAACTGTGCTAACCATCAACCAGCCGTTTATACTAATCCTACACTAATCCCATATTCCTACCACATCCCCACCTGTTCTTATATTCCCCTACCACCTCCCTATACTCGGGGCAACTTTGTAATGGACAAGTTACCTATCAAACTGCAAGTCTTTTGGTGGTTGGAGGAACCCGGAGCACCCGGAGGAAACCCACGCAGACACAGGGAGAAGTTGCAAACTCCACACAGGCAGTACCCAGAATTGAATCCGGGTCGCTGGAGCTGTGAGGCTGCAGTGCTAACCACTGCGGCACTGTGCTGACGTTGGGTGTCTGCCGCCTGTGCTGCAGTGGAAGCTGAGACAATGGTCACTAGACACTGTATCACGGCTTGGTCCACTAGTGCTGTCATAGAGTTAGTGACTACTTCCACAGGGGAAAGAATGGGCTTCAAGCTCTGTACAATGTCCTGTGCCATGTTGGAGCCGGACTGCTCCATGTTCCTTGATCGTGACAATAAACTATCTGACAGGCCTGTCAATGGACAAAGTATCTCAGTCTACATGTCCATTAGCATTCTCCTGTGTGCTGCTCCAGCAATGTTCACATCTGAGTCCTGTGTATTATAACTCGTTTGTGACCTCGCCCTCCGGTGATCTGACACATGAACTATCCTTTCCCCCTGGCCTGGCTGCAGCTCCGTCGTGCTCGGTGACTCACCACGTGTAGATTCCGACTCTATCCCAGCCTCTAAAGCACACACAGTGTAAGTATTTGAACTGTTGGCTGTGAGTATTAGACCAAGTGCTGGGGCTTCGCCATCAGTGCTGTGCTGCTGCTCTCTCCCTGTCTCCTGGATCTGCTGTGACTGGGAAGCTGGCAGTATTGGATTGTCATTGGAAAGTATCAGATCAGAAGTGGAGGGTTGTGGTGAGGGATTGGGGGTGGAATGGAAAGCAGGAGGTCCACGGCCCCACCATCTGCAGCTTGTACATCATCCCATACAGCAGGATGAGTGGGAGGTGGGAGTTAAGAAGGGACATAAGGCAGGAACATAGCATCATCCTGAATTCTTTCGGTGATGCCAGATGCTACGGGCTCTGTCACAGCCGGACCCATGATGTGGAGCATCATCTCCTCCCTCTGGCTCAGGGTTTGAATGTCTGCCTGGTCCCCGCCGGTTCACTGCTGTTCTCTATGATTATTGGCCACCTTGTCCTTTAAGAGAGAGGGCAGAATGTCAGTGATTGTGTTGCACTGTGTTTGGGTGATGTGCCTGCCAAAGCTGAATCGCTGGAGATATGTGGAGACAATGAGATGTGGGTGTGAGACTGGTATCAGGGGAAGGTGTGTGAGGGTGAGGTGGAGCATGTGAATGTTAGGTGCGAGTCCTGAGTGTTAAGGACTGCTGATGGGTGAGTGATGGGTGTGTGGTACATTGAGCAGTGTGAGAGGTTGGTTGTGTTGGGGGTAGGAGATGCCATGTGGAGATGAATTCCATGACATTTACCCGTGTGAGCTCATTAAACTTCTCTGGCTCTGTTGTTAGGTCGTCGGGGCCATACTTCATGCATTCACCTCTCTGGCCTCCTGCTCCCATTCCCTTCGGAGTGCGTTCCTTGAGGGTCTCCACACCACCCTACAGAAACATGGGCATTCCTCTCCTATCAGCCTCCATGACTAAGGCCTCTAGCAGCACTAAAATAAAAGCAAACTACTGCGGATGCTGGAAATCTGAAACAAAAACAAGAAATGCTGGGATCACTCAGCAGGTCTGGCAGCTTCTGCGGAAAGAGAAACAGAGTTAACGTTTCAGAAATGTTAACTCTGCTTCTCTTTCCACAGATGCTGCCAGACCTGCTGAGTGATTCCAGCATTTCTTGTTTTTGCCTCTGGCAACACATCCGTGAAGCGCACAGCCGTCTCCCCGTCCTAGTACTCCATTTACCTTGTCTCCAATAGCATCATTCACAGTCAGCAGCAGCAGCCTCCCGTGATTCAGTGCAGCTTCCCTTCAGGAGGGACAGACAGCCTTTAAAAGCTGAATGCTGGCTGAAAGACGAGCCAGGCTCACACACAGTTAGGTCCCTGTTAAGCGTGCAGACAGACAGCAGCGCGGGTCACCATGGGCGATACGTAGAATTCATGGAAATGAGGAGACAGCAGGAGCTTTGTGTGTCATCTGCCTCAACAGGAATGGACACAGGCAGATCATGATCACTTTGCCCAAAAAGCGATGAAAACCTGATTTTCTCGTTCTTGCTATTTCCCTTTCCATCTTTCACATTTACTCCCTCTCTCTCCCTCTTTTCACTTTCTGTCTCTTTCTCATAGAATCAGAGATTGATGCACCACAGAAGGAGGTCCGTCGGCCCATTGTGTCAGTGCTGTCCCTTTGAAAGAGCTATCTAATTAGTTCCACGCCCCCTCCCCTTTCCCCAGACTCCTGCGTGTTTTCTCCTTTTGAAGTATTTGTTAAATTCCCTTTTGAAAGATATTATTGAATCTGCTTCCACCATGTTTTCAGGCAGTGAATTCCAGATCCCAACAACTCACTGTGTAAGAAAATTCTCTTCATTTCACCTCTGGTTCTTTGTCAATTACCTTCAATCTGTGTCTTCTTAATACTGAATTTTCTGACACTGGAAACCGTTTCACATTAATTCCCCTATGAAAACCGCTCATGATTTTGAATTCTATATGAAATCTCTTACCCTTCACTGCTCTAAAGAGAACAATCCCAGCTTTTCCAATCTCTCCATGCAACTGAATTCCCAGATCCCTGGTACCATTCCAGTAAATCACCGCTGTATCTTCAGTAAGTCCTTGACATCCTTACCAAAGTATGGTGATCAGAATCGGACACAATTCTCCAGCTGGGACCTAACCAATGATGTATAAAGATCAGCAGTTCCTCCTGAGTTTTATTACTCTGATTCTCTCTCTCTCTAACACCAAGGACACTACATGTTACCTTCAAAGATCTGTGTGTGCACATGCCAGGTCTCTCTAATCCTGCACCCACTTTATAATGGTATCATTTAGATTATATTGTTTTTCCACATGCTTCCTACCCAAATGTCTTACTTCACACTTCACTGAGTTAAATTACATCTGCCATGTTCCTGCCCATTTCACCAGTCAGTCTCTGTCTTCCTGAAGTTTGTTAATATCCTTCTCATGTTTATTAACATTTCTGAGCTTCCATCCATCTGAAAATGTTGACATTGTCCTGGCTCTACACAACCCAACGGCAATAACAAACAGCAACAGTAATCCCGACTGTGACACTGGGGAATCCCACAGTGTACTTCCCTCCAGACTGAACAATAACCATTCTCCAATACTCTCTGCTTTCTGTCACTGACTTAATTTCCTGCATGCTGGCATTGTAAATAAAAGAACAGTCTCCCATTTATGTAATGTGTTTCATGACCACTGCATGTCCCAAAGTGACTTCCAATTAATGAATACTTCTTAACACTTAGTCAGTTTCATAATGTAGGAAACAGGGCAGCCAATTTCTACACAACAAGATCCCACAAGTAACAATGTGATGATGATCAGATCTGTTTTTGTGATGTTGATTGAAGGGTAAATAGTGACCAGGACACTGGGGAGAATTCCCCTGCTCTTCGAAATAATCCCATGGGATCTTTAACATCCACCTGGGAGGGCAGTCGTGGCCTTGGTTTAACGTTTCATTCTAAAGATGGCACCTCTCACAGTGTAACACTCCCTTAGTACTGCACTGCAGTGTCAGCCTTGATTCTTGTGATCAAGTCCTGCACTGACACTTGATCCACGAAGCTTGTGACTGAAAGGGGAGAGAGCTACAAACTGAGCCAAGGCTGACATTGGTCCTTTAATCCCATGTGTTTCTAATGTGGTGACACGGCTGCTTTGTGGTAGTTTATCAAAAGCCTGGTGAAAGGATAGGAATATTGGGAAAGTGCAGGGAGTAACAATCATAGAATTATCGAATAGCACAGACTGAATGAGGTCATTCGGCCCATCAAGTCAGTGCTGGCTCTTTCAAAGAGCCAGTTCGTCCCACTCCCTGACTCTTTCACTATATTCTTGCAATTTTTTCTGCTTCAGGTATTTATCCAATTCCCTTTTGGGATCTATTATTGAATCAGTATCCATCAGCCTATCAGACAGTGCAGTCCAAATCCAAACCACTCTGAAACAAAAATCCAATCGCCTTAAATCTGTGCCTCTGGTTAGTGGCCCCTTGGACACTGAAAACAGTTTCTCTTTATTTAATTTATCTTAACCCTTCCTAATGTTAAACACCTCAATCAAGTCTCCTCTGAAAGTTCTCTGCTCTAAGCAGAACAACCCCAGCTACATAACTGTAATCGCTCATGCCTGGACAAATTCTAGTAAAACAGTTCTTTACCCTCTCCGAAGGCTTCATGTCCTTCCTAAAGTGTGGTTCCCGGTATTTGACACAAGACTCCAGGTGCAGCTAAATTAGTATTTTATATATGATTGGCATAATGGCCTTGCTTTTGCTCTTTCTTCCTCTATTTATCAAACCTCGGATCCCACATATTTATTAACGGTTTCGTTAACCTTTCCTACCACCTTCAAAGATTTGTGTACAAACACCCCAGGTGTCTCTGTTATTTCACTACCTTTACAGTTGTACCATATAACTTGTATTTTCTCCCCTCATTCATCTTTCCAAAATGTATTGCCTCACACATCTGCAATGCCAATTAAATATTGAGACGATTGAAGCCATTGTTTTCTGCCTCTGTTCCAAACATTTCCTATCAAGACACTCGATCCTTCTCCTTTGTAAATGTTTGAGAGCAAGCCAAACTGTTCACAAACTTGGTTACATAGTTAACCTTGAGATGTCTTGAGATGAGCTTCCTACCAAATATTCACACCATCAGTAAAACGGCCTATTTTCAGCGCCAGTGGAGTTGCATCGCTGGTTAAAGAGGAAATTAAAGCAAGAGTGAGGAAGGATATTAGCTCTGACGATGTCGAATATGTATGGGTCGAGCTGAGAAACACTAAGAGACAGAAAACGTTAGTGGGGGTTGTGTAATTAGAGACGCATGCGATAAAGGAACATTTGTAATTATGGGTGACTTTAATCTGCGCATAGATTGGTCAAATCAAATTTGTCACAACACTGTAGAGTAGGAAATCCTGGAGTGTGTACGAAATTGTTTTCTGGACCAATACGTTGAGGAACCAACTAGAGAACAGGCCATCCGAGACTGGGTATTGTGTAATGAGATAGGAATAATTGACAATCCAGTTGTGTGAAATCCCTTGGAGATGAGCGACCATGATATTCTCGAATTCTTAATCAAGATGGAGAGTGACCTCGCTGAATCTGAGACTAGGGTCCTGAACATTAATAAAGGAAACTCTGAAGGTATGAGGCACGAGTTGGCAATGATGGATTGACTAATGTTACCTGAAGGGATGATGGTGGATAGGCAATGGCAAATATTCAAAGAGCGCATGGATGAACTGCAACAATTGTTTATTACTGTGTGGCGCAAAAGTAAAATGGGAAAGGTAGCCAAACCATGGCTTACAAGGAAAATTAGAGATAGCATTAAATTCCAAGAAGAGGCATACAAATTCACCAGAAAAAAACAACAGACCTGAGGATTGGGAGCAGTTTAGAATTCAGCAAAGGAGGTCCAAGGGATTGATTAAGAATGGGAAAATAGAGTACGAGAGTAAGCTTGTGGGGAACATAAAAACTGATTGTAAAAGTTTCTGTAGGTATGTGAAGAGGAAAAAATTGGTGAAAACAAATGTAGGTCCCTTACAGTCAAACAGGGGAATTTATAATGGGGAACAAAGAAATGGCTAACCAACTAAATGCATACCTTGGTTCTGTCTTCACAACGGAGAACACAAATATCATACCAGAAATGTTGGGGAACACAGGGTTTAGTGAGAGAGAGGAACTGAAGGAAATCAGTATTAGTGGAGAAATGGTGTTGGGGAAATTGATCGGATTGACGGCCGATAAATCCTCAGGGCCTGATAATCTACATTCCAGATTACTTAAGGAAGTGACCGTAGAAAAAGTGGATGTATTGTTGGTCATCTTCCAAGATTCTAAAGATTGGAGGATAGCTAATGTTACCCCACTATTTAAAAAGGGAGGTAGAGAGAAAGCAGGGAATTATAGACAAGTCAGCCTGACGTCGATAGTGCGGAAAATTCTAGAGTCCATTGTCAAAGATTTTATCGCAGAGCACTTGGAGAACAGTGGTAGAATCAGACAGAGTCATCATGGATTTACGAAAGGGAAATCATGCTTGACAAATCTACTAGAATTCTTCTAGGATGCAACTAGTAGAGTTGATGACGGGGAGCCAGTGGATGTGTTTATTTGGAATTTCAGAAGGCTCTCAACAAAGTCCCACATAAGAGATTAGGGTGTAAAATTAAAGCGCATGGAATTGGGGGTAGTGCATTGCGATGAATAGAAAATTGGTTGGCAGACATGAAACAAAGTGCAGGAGAAAACCGGTCTTTTTCTGAATGGCAGGCAGTGACTCGTGGGGTAGCACAGGGATCAGTGTTAGGACCCCAGTTATTCACAATATACATTAATTATTTAGATGAGGGAACTAATTTTAATATCTCCAGATTTTCAGATGAGACAAGACTGGGTGGGAGGGTGAGTTTTGAGGAGGATGCAAAGAGGCTTCAGGGTGATAGGGACAGGTTGAGTCAGTGGGCAAATGCATGGCAGATGCAGTATAATGTAGATAAATATGAGGTTATCCACTTTGGCAGCAAAAACAGGAAGGCAGATAATCTGAATGGCTATAAACTGCGAGAGGGGAAAATGCAACGAGACCTGGATGTTTTCGGACACCAGTCGCTGAAGGTAAGGATGCATGTGCAACAAGCAGAAAAAAAGGCAAATGGTATTATGGCCAGTGACTCTGCTATTGCCACCATTCCTTCCCTCAGCAACCATTATTCTTCCCAACCAGATTGGGTAAATGGTCGGGTTTATTGTGGTAAAAAAATGATTGGATTGAAAAGGATTAACTGAATCTGTTTGTTCAGTGACTGTAATTAATGTCAGTCTCCATGGACCCTAATTGTGTCACTGGAAGTTTTCCATCTCCTATTAATGAGGGGTTTCTTTCAATGTGTTATATCATAGTGTCAGCGGGAAAATTAGCACTAACAGAGATCAGCAGCTTCCGAGAGAGAGCGAGGAAAGATCAGAATCTGAGGACAATAGATCGGAATGTGATAACAATGGATCAGAATCTGAGAACAATAGATTGGAATGTTACAACAATGGACAAGGGTTTATCCTCGGAACTTTACTATCTTTCCACAAATTATGATTGGTACTCATTAAACACTCGTATCTATCTCGCACTCAAGATTATTCAATACATTTACTATCCGATCCTGGCTGCTATTTGTGTCCCTTGTAAGTCTCTCTATTAATCTATTAATTCTATAAACCATGTTTAACTGCATTACTGCTCCTGTAATTTACTCTGCCCTTCTTGGTGCCGTTGTATTCCTGGTGAATATCCCCAGCTATCAGCTCCATAAACCATTGTGAACTGAATTACAGTTCTCGTAATTTACTCTCTCATCTTTGCTGCTGTTGCTGTCTCTATTTCAGGCTAGGAGATCTGTAAACCCTGTTTCACTTCAATGTTGTTTTGCAATGTAAATTTTGGGAAGACTGTAGCCAATGTCATTGGTCTCCATCACAAACTCCATCCCCTATCTGGGAAACACATACTCCACGCTGCCCAATATCCGAGGCTCAACCAGACAGTTTACAACTTCTGTGTTATATTAAAACCTGAGCTGAGTTCATCTCCATATTCTCTCCATCACCAACCCTACCTACTACCACCTCTGTAATATCACTCATCTCCACCTCTGCCTCAGCCCATTTGCTGCATAAACCCTCATCCCTGTCATTGTTAAATCCACACTTGACTATTCCAATTCTATCCTGGTCACCCTCCCAGTTATAAAACTCCATAAACCACAGCCCATACAGAACGCTGCTGCCAGTATCCTAACTCACACCAAATCCCGATCACCCGAAACCTCTGTGCTCACTGATCTACATTGGCTCCCAGTCTGGCAGCACCTTAATTTTAATATTCTTATTCTTGTGTTTGAATCCCTCCATGACCTCACCCCTCTAATTAGTCCCATTCCTCTCTCCATTCCCATATTCCTGAAAATCTTTTGACTTCAAACTTTTTCAGTTCTCCTTTTAAAGTGAATTTCTTTCCCTCTGTATCTGAGCCGATTCAAGATTTTAGACTTTACAACACTACTGGTGCTGACGGTACAGAAGCTGTAATCCATAATGAGATGTGAAATTCTACTGTGGCCTGCACAATACCCCATGCTGGGCAGAGCTCCAGCCCAGTTGTATCATTTATGTGCTGTTAGTGTAGCCTTCACAGCCGGCCAGTTCCAGTGTGGCCTGCACAATGCACCATGTTGCGCAGGGTTCCAGCTCAATCGTACCATGTATGTGTTGTTCCTTTGAGGGTGGGTTTGAATTTAATATCAATGTACCATTCCAGCAGCTTTGATGGACGTCGTTGAAACTTGGTCTGTGCATGTCCACTGAACGCCTGTGTTAGTCACTCTCAGCTGAACATACATTCAGCAGCACGAGGAACCCCCTCTGGTATTATTTAAAAGGACCAGGCATCCAACTTACAGTTGACGGGCTTTTGACTTACTTCTGTTTTTGTAAAGTTATTGGAGGTGCTGTGGATGGTTTTCTGGAGGCTGTGTTGTGAGCCGCTGCAGACATTCAGGGAGGACCCAAGACTGGACAATGAATAGGGACTGTACTTACGGTGTCTCTGGGCTATGACATGACCAACAACTGGAGCAGAGGCTGCAGAGAGAGGAAGCTCTGTAAAGTGGGAGGAGGAGCGGGCTCTGCCCTACTCACCCCGGGTTTTCCAAGAGCACTTTTCCTACCTAAACCTAACCCAGGAGCAGTGTGTGAGGTGACTCTGATTCAATAAGGAGGTGGTCATATAGCAGTGTCACCTCCTGTAACACGACCTGGAGCCTCACACCAGGGTGAGGATCGAGCTGTCAGTGGCTGTTTAGGTCACAGTTTCATTGAACTTCTGTGTATCTGGATCTTTCCAGAGAGGAGCAGGAGACATATCCAACATAGAGTCACAGAGAGTGATAGAGATATTTACGACACAGAAGGTGGCCATTCAGCCCCTCTGCGACAGCTCTCTCTGGAACAATTCAGTCAGCCCCAATCCCCCGCTCAATCCCCATATCCCTGCAAGTTCCTTTCCTTCAACTGTCCATCCAGTTTCCTTTTGAAATCATTGATTGTCTCAGCTTCCACCACCCTCATGGGCAGTGAGTTCCAGCTCATTACTATCCACTGTGTAAAATGGTTCTTCCTCATATTCTCCGTGCATCTCCTACCCAAAACCTTCCATTTGTGTCCCCCTAGTCTGTGTTTCATCAGTTAATGGGAGCAGTTTTTCCTTGTCTATCGTATCCAAGCCTATCATAATCTTGTAAACCTCTATCAAATCTCTCTCAATTTCCTTTACTCCAGGGAGAACAACTCCATCTTCTCCAAACTAACCTTGTAACTAAAACCTCCATCCGTGGAACCATTCTGGTAAATCTCCTCTGCACCCTCTCAGGGACCTTCACATCCTTCCTAAAGTGTGGTGACCAGAACTGGACATAGTTCTCTAGGTGGGGCCTAACCAAAGCTTTATAACGTTCCAGCATAACTTCCCTGCTTTTGTATCTTTGTCTCTGATGATGAAACTCAAGATCTGATATGCTTTGTGTTGGAGAAAATCCAGACTGTGCCCAATTGGTGAACAAATTCTCTGGACTCAGACGTTGAGAACAAACACTTTATTGCATGATATCATGGGGGAACACACCTTACCTAAAGGCGGTCCAGTGCTACTCCCAAGAGCTACAGATCACCGTCGACTTATATAGTATAACAGAGGCAGAGCTAACAATTTCACAATTAGATAAACGCCCACAAGATGATCACAACATCGCCTACGTGACTGTGCACCACGCAGAGGCTGAGGTCAGCAAAACATCAGTTTCAACAATAACAAGCTCGTTCCTTAATTCAATGCCCACTCCAGACACTATATCTGGCCGTTACTTCTGGCTAGGTTGCACAAACATGATAAAAGCGGAAGAGTCAGCAACGAACAGTCTGTGTTCACTTCCCCAAAATCCATCATGAGCTCTGTCCCTTCCTAAGACAGTGGGTTGTGGTCAGTTGCTCTGTCTACATTTTATGACCGTTGGTTATGTTAGCTACAAGCTGCGTCCTGTATTTCCATTTCTACAAAGTTAAGTAATAATTAGCAAAGCTCAGAAAATTCACCAACACTTTGCTAAACAGCCTCCTAATATGTCCTGCCACATTCAAAGATCAATTCATATGGTGGCCCAGGTCCCTCTGATCCTGCACAATCTTTAGAACTGTGTCATTCAGCCTACATTGCTTTCCTATTCCTTCTGACGAAATACATCACCTCACACTCCTCTGTATTAAATGCTACCTGTCCCTTCTCTGTCCATTCTGCCAGCCTATCTATGTCCTATCTATGCCCAAAGGAAAAGGAAGCATTTTTAAGGGCTGGAAGGCTAGGAACAGATGAAGCACTTGAGAAATATGAAGACAGTGGGAAGGAACTTAAGCAAGGAGTTAGGTGGGCTACAAGGGGTCATGAAAAGTCATTGGCAAACAGGATTAAGGAAAGTCCCAAGGCTTTTTATACATAGATTAAACAGCAAGAGGGTAACCAGGGAAAGGGTTGGCCCACTCAAGGACAGAGAGGGAATCTATCCATGGAGCCAGAGGAAATGGGCGAGGTGCGAAATGAGTACTTTGCATCAGTTTTCACTAAGGAGAAGGACTTGGTGGATGATGAGCCGAGGAAAGGGAATGGAGATAGTCTCAGTCATCTCATTATCAAAAGGGAGGACGTGTTGGGTGTCTTGAAAAGCATTAAGGTAGATAAGTTCCCAGGGCCTGTTGGGATCTACCCGAGAATACTGAGGGAGGCAAGGGAAGAAATTGCTGGGGCTTTGACAGAAATCTTTGCATCCTCATTGGCTGCAGGTGAGGTCCCAGAGGACTGGAGAATAGCCAATGTTGTTCCTTTGTTTAAGAACGGAGGCAAGGATAATCCAAGAAATTATAGGCCGGTGAGCCCTATATCAGTGGTAGGGAAATTATTAGAGAGGAGTCTTCGGGACAGGATTTACTCTCATTTGGAAACAAATGAACTTATTAGCGAGGGACAGCATGGTTTTGTGAGGGGGAGGTCGTGTCTTACTAATCTGATTGAGTTTTTTGAGGAAGTGACGAAGGTGATTGATGAGGGAAGGGCGGTGGAAGTTGTCTATATGGACTTTAGTAAAGCCTTTGACAAGGTCCCGCATGGCAGACAAAAGGTGAAGTCACACGGGATCAGAGGTGAGCTGGCAAGATGGATACAGAACTGGCTTGATCACAGAAGACAGAAGGTATCAGTGGATGGGTGTTTTACTGAATGGAGGGATGTGACTAGTGGTGTTCCGCAGGGATCAGTGCTGGGACCTTTGCTGTTTGTAGTATATATAAATGATTTGGAGGAAAATGTAGCTGCTCTGATTAATAAGTTTGCAGACGACACATAGGTTGGTGGAGTTACGGACAGTGATGAGGATTGTCAAAGGATACAGTAGGATATAGATCGGTTGGAGACTTGGGCGGAGAAATGGCAGATGGAGTTTAATCTGGACATATGTGTGGTAATGCATTTTGGAAGGTCTAATGCAGGTGGGAGGTATACAGTAAATGGCAGAACCCTTAGGAGTATTGACAGGCAGAGATCTGGGCGTACAGGTCCACAGGTCACTGAAAGTGGCAACGCAGGTGGATAAGGTAGTAAAGAAGGCATACGGCATGCTTATCGTCATTGGTCTGGGCATAGAGTATAAAAATTGGCAAGTCATGTTGCAGCTGTACAGAACCTTAGTTAGGCCACACTTAGAATATTGCTTGCAAGTCTGGTCGCCATACTACCAGAAGGACGTGGAGGCTTTGGAGCCGGTACAGAAGAGGTTTACCAGGATGTTGCCTGGTCTGGAGGGCATTAGCTATGAGGAGAGGTTGAAAATACTCAGATTGTTTTCACTGGAACGACGGAGGTGGAGGGGCGACCTCATAGAGGTTTACAAAGTTGTGAGCGGCATGGACAGAGTGGATAGTCAGAACCTTTTTCCCAGGGTGGAAGAGTCAGTTACTCGGGGACATAGGTTTAAGGTGCGAGGGGCAAAGTTTAGAGGGGATGTTCGAGGCAAGTGTTTTACGCAGAGGGTGGTGAGTGCGTGGAACTTGCTGCCAGGGGAGGTGGTGTTAGCAGGTAAGATAGCGACGTTTAAGAGACATCTTGACAAATATATGAATAGGAAGGGAATAGAAGGATATGGGCCCCGGAAGTGCAGAAGGTATTAGTTTCGGCAGGCATCAAGATCGGCGCAGGCTTGGAGGGCCGAATGGTCTGTTCCTGTACTGTACTGTTCTTTGTTCTTTGCTCTGTTGCAGACGGTTTGTAGCATCCTCCCTGTTTACCACACCTGCAAGATTGGTATCTTCGGAAAATTTTGAAATTCTACTTCGCATTCCAAGATCCATGTCATTTATATATACCAAAATAAAAACAGTGTTCCTAAGAACTGAACCTTAGGGAACATCACTGTCTACCATCCTCCAGTCTGAAAAACAACCATTTAACACATTTCTCTTTTTCATGTCCTCTGGGCAATTTTTGATCCAATTGGATACTATTCCATGAGGTTCAATTTTATTAACCCAGCTTTTGTGTGGTTCTTCATCAAATAATTTCATAAAATCCACGAAGACAACATCCACCACATTCCCTTCATCAACCTTCTCTGATTTTCTAAATAAATTCAATTAGTTCGTCAAGCATGGTCTGCCTTTTAGATATCCGTGCTGACAATCCTCAATTAACTCAATCTCTCCAAGTGTGTGTTGTCCTTTTTCCCTGATTAATGCTTCTAAAACCTTACTCACCACTGATGTTAAACTAACTGACCAGTAGTTGCGAGGCCTGTGTGTTGTCCATTGATAATTCTGGGAGTTGAGGGTGACCATCTATGTCATCATTTTCTCCCTCAGCAGGGAGAAGCAGGATGAGAGATCCCGTGGATTTGTCAGGACAGCGGGATTCCTGATGGTGTATGTGGCTCTGCGGCCCCCATGTCAACGGGGAGAGGTACAGGAACTGAAAGAATTCTCGGTCCATGAATGTACAGTTGTTGTGTGAGCATGCCCAGTATATCATGTTGGTGAATGTCCACACCACTAACCTGGCAGCAGCCACCATACCTTCATTCTGATGCAGTCAGCCGGTTCCAGCACTTTGTCCCCCCATGCAGAACCAGAATTTGGCTCCTTGGAGATAAAAGAAACCGTTCTCTAGATGCAGCCCATGTTTCTACACCCACAAACCACCTCCCACCGCCAACCAACCTCGCACAATTAACATGTGTATCACGTGAGCAATGGAGTCACCAGGAACATGGTGGAACAGACCATCGGTGTGATGAAGCAATGCTTCTGATGTCTGAACCGATCGGGGAGAGTCCATAAATAAACACTGGAGTAGGTGTTCAAGTTCATGGTGTTCTGCTGCACCCTTCATATCATCAACATCATGAGGTCACAGTCATTGGCACCAGGAATCCGGAGCACACCTCAGGAGGAGGAGGAGGAGGCAGGGAGGATATTGCTTGGATGCCATCGACCCGGACAGACTGTCAGAGAGTCCCTGCTAAGATTCCAGTTCCATAGGAGAACTTCCCTTTCCCACCATGGGTTCCCCATTCACCACTATTACACCCTTCTGAGACGACCCATCACAGCGTCTCCTTGGTCATCATCCTGCCCTAAAAACCACCAACAAAAATCTTTTCATAAACATCTTTATCCAACAACACATCCAATTATACAAAAAAAACTGAACTATTCACCCTTGTGTATTCCTTTAGTGCCTGTCTTGTGGGTTTCCTCGACTTGCCTAGTGCTCCAACAGAGTGTTTCTCCAATGACTGCAGCATGGCTGGTGGAAGGCTTCTGACATTCACTGCGGAGACTGCAGGTGGCCTTGCAGGACATCCTCGAGCAGCTCTGGGCCTTGAGGGCTTGGATTCAGACTGCACCACATCAACATTGGCAGCAGCAGGCTGGGCTGGCTGATGGGTAACAGCAAGGACACTGGTGGAGTGACAGTGAAGGGAGAACAAATACTGTCATCCTGAGAGGGGACAACAGGTACATGCTCCACGGAGACACTGTCACTCCCCCGGGGCGACATCTCAGCAATCTTAGTAATCTACTGGATCATAGATTGCTGGACTGCTGTGAGAGCCTGCAAACCCCTTTGAACACTGAGATCCACAGCCATGATGACAGCAGTCTGATCCTGCATGGCAGCAAGCATGGATCTCATGTCCTCAGTCTGAGCTTCCACTGCAGTACTGAGACGTTGGTTGTCTGCTGTCTGTGCTGCAGTGGAAGCAGAGACAATGGTCACCAGACACTGTATCAGGGCTAAGTCCGCTAGTGCAGTCATAGAGTTAGTGACCAATTCCACAGGGGAAAGAATGGGCTTCAAGCTCTGTGAAATGCCCTGTGCCACGTTGGAGCTGGACTCCTCCATGTTCCTTGACAGTGATAACAGACTGTCTGACAGGCCTGTCAATGGACAAAGTATCTCAGTGTACATGTCCATCAGCATTCTCTTGTCTGCTGTTCCAGCAATGTTTACATCTGAGTCCTGTGCATTATAACTCGTTTGTGACCTTGCCCTCCGGTGATCTGACACATGAACTATCCTTTCCCCCGGCCTGGCAGCAGCTCACTCGTGCTCGGTGACTCACCACGTGCAGATTCCGACTCTATACCAGCCTCTAAGATACACACAGTGTAAGTATTTGATCTGGTGACTATGAATTTTAGACCAAATGATGGGGCATCACTCTCAGTGTTGTGCTGCTGCTCTCTCTCTGTCTCCTGGAGCTGCTGTGACTGGGGAGCTCACAGTTTTGGGTTGTCATTGGAAAGTATAAAATCAGAAGAGGAGGGTTGGGGTGAGGGATTGGGGGTGGGATGGAAAGCATGAATTTATGGTCCCGCCATCTGCAGCTTGTACATCATCCCAGACAGCAGGAGGAGGGGGAGGTGGGAGTTAAGAAGAGACATAAGGCAGGTGCATAACATCATGCTGAATGCTCTCGGTGATGCCGGATGCTACGGGCTCTGTCACAGCCGGTCCCATGATGTGAGGAACCATCTCCTCCCTCAGGCTAAGGGGATAAAGGTCTGCCTGGTCCCCGTCGGTTCACTGCTGCTCTCTGTGATTGTCGGCCACCATGTTCTGTAAGAGAGAGGACAGAATGTCAGTGATTGTGTTGCACTGTGTTTGGGTGATGTCCTTGGTACAGTTGAATAGCTGCGGGAATGTGGAGTCAGTGAGAGGTGGGTGTGAGGCTGGCATCAGTGGAACGTGTGTAAGGGTGAGATGGAGTATGTGAATGTTAGGTGTGAGTCCTGAGTGTTAGGGACTGCTGATGGGTGAGTGATGGGGGTGTGGTCTATTGAGCAGTGTGAGAGTTAGGTGGTGTTGGGGTTAGGCGATGCCATGTGGAGATTAATTCACTCACATTGACCACCCGTGTGAGCTCATTAAACTTCTTCTGGCTCTGCGGCCAGGTCCTCAGGGCCAGACTTCTTGGATTGACCTACCTGGCCACCTGCTCCCATTCCCTTCAGAGGACGTTCCTTGAGGGTCTCCAGCCCACTCCACGGAAACATGGCCTCTCTCCTTTTTCAGACTCCATGACTAAGGCCTCCAACACAACATCCGTGAACAGCAGAGCCCTCTCTCTGTCCTAGATTCCATTGACCTTGTCTCCAATTGCAGCATTCCCAATCAGCAACAGCAGCCTCCTGTGATTCAGCACAACTTCCCGTTAAGAGGGACAGACTGCCTTGAAGAGCTGAAGCCTGGCAGAAACACGAGCCAGCCTCACACACAGTTAGGCCCCTGTTAAACTTGCAGACAGACAGCAGACCGGGTCGCTTTGTGGTGTACAGAGAATGCATGGAAATGAGGAGGCAGCAGGACGTTTGTGTGTCACCGGTCTCAACAGGAACGGGGATGGGCAAATCATGACTCCTCTGCTGAAAAAGTGATGCAAACACGATTTTTTCGCACTTTCTATTGACCTTTCCCTCTTTCACGTTTTTTGTCTCTCTCCCTCACGCACTTCACTCTTTGTCTCTTGCTCGTAGAATTAGTGATTGGCGCAGCACAGAAAGAGGCTATTCGGCCCATTGTGTCAGGACTGTCTCTTTGAAAGAGCTATCTAATTAGCTCCTCTCCCCCAGACTCCTGTTGCCAATGTGGAAAAACCTTTCCTTCAATCTCAGTTTCTCCCACTTGCAGCAGTCACACAGCTTCCAGCCTCTTCACACAGCCACAGTCAGCTGAACCTCGTTAACTACTCAGCACCTCCAATTAGGCAGCAGCCAACCCCAGTGCTGTACTTGTCCTCTGAGTATTTAATGGGGGACAGTGTAGAGTGAGCTTTACTCTGCATCTAACCTGTACTGACTCTGCCACAAACATGTGTTCATCTAAAACTCTTCTGCCTGTATCTAAACTCAAAGCAAGTCCCGTTCATCCATCACTCCAGTGCTCGTTGACCTACATTGGCCCCTGCTCCGGCAACATCTTGATTTGAAAACTCTCATCCTCATGTTCAAACCTAACTCTTACTGAAATTCCCAGTGATGAAACTGTCTCCTCAAAATACTAAATGTTATTTTGTTTGCTAGAACCACAGGGACTGCAGTGGTTCAAGATGAAGACTCACCATTTTCTCATGGTAACCAGGGATGGGGAAGTAATGCTGGCCTTGACAGTATCACCCATATCCTGAGAACAAATAGACAGGAAATAAAATAGTAATAAAATCAATGAATTTGGAATTGACGGATTGAAACCAGGCGAGGTCTGTGATCAGAGTGAGACGTCATACCCAATAAACAAATTATCAACACAATTTATCTCACCAGCTCCTTGTAACTGTCTTTCTGCTGTTGTCTTCATCAGAAAACAAGTAACAATTAATGTCAGGATTAAAAACTACTGAATGTCAATTGTTCACATGAGATACGTACTCAATGGTTTCTGTTATCAGACAGTCAGAGAATCACACAGCACAGGAGGAGACTATTTAACAAATCGTACCAGTTCCAGCTGTTTGAAGGAAATTTTCAATTATTCCTCTCCCCTGTTTTTTCTCCCAGTCCAGAAAATCACCTTGTTAATATTGATCCAGTTCCCTTTTGAAAGTTTCTGTTAAATCTGCTTCCACAACCCTTTCAGGAAGTGAATTACAAATCATAAACACTCGCTGTGTAAAGAAATGAAAATCTCCTCATCTCTCCTCTGTTTGTTTGTTAATCAACATTAAACTGTTTGCTCTGGTTACTGAACCTTCATCCAGTGAAACCAGATTCTCCTTCTTTATTGTAGCAAAACACATCATCATTTTGAGCCCCTCTATTAAATCTCCCTTTTAGCTTCTCTGCTCCAAGGAGAACAATCCCAGATTCTCTCCCCATAACTGAAGTCCCTCATCCCTGTTACCATTCTAGTATAACACCTAGGTACCATCTCCAAGGCCTTGAGATCTTCATAAAGTGTGGTGTCCAGAATTGGAAACAATATCCCGGCTGAGGCTCAAACAGTCATTTCTAGTCTTAGCGGAATGTTCTTGTGTTTTTTTTTTAATTCTTTGCTTCTAGTTATAAAGCTAAGGATCACGGATGCCTTTTTAAAATCTTCACAACTTGTCCAGCCACCATTGAAGATTTGTGTACATACGCACCCAGTCTCTGTGCTCCGGTACCATCTTTTAAATGGTGCAGTTTAGTTTCTATTCACTCCCCTTATTCTCCCTCACAAAATAATCACTTCCCCAATTCTATGTGTTAAATTTCATTCACCATATGTATTCTCATTTCACCAGCTGACTGCCCATGTCCTCCTGAAGCAGCTACTATCCTTCACACTGGTTACTACATTTATAATTTTCCTGGCTTATGCAAATGTTGAGACTCTGCTCTTCACAGGTAAGTCTTTGTCATGTATCCATTTATCTATATGTCAAGAAGAGTACTGGTTCTAATACTGACTCCTGAGAAATTGCACTGTATACTCCCCCTCCTCCACCAGTCTGAACAATGTCTGTTCACTACTTCTCTCTGCTTTCTGTCTCTGAGTCAGTGTCATATCCACACTATCACTGTCACATTAATCCATGTGTTCCATTTTCATAACAGGTCTATGAAATGTCATTTGATCACAGGCCTTTAGAAAGTCTGTTCACATAAGTGTATATACATAATTGCATAAGCATGTGCAGGGGTGGAAGATGCTGGTATGGTTCTTAATGAATACTTCGTGTTTCACGTTACAAAAGAGGGGTATGATGTAGATATTGTAGCTAAGGAGGAGGAATATGAAGTATTTGATGTGATATCCAGCGGGAGAGAGGAAGTATTATTGGGATTAGCATCCTTGAAAGTTGATAAGTCACCAGATCCGGATAAAATGCATCCTAGGCTGTTAAAAGAAGCAAGAGAGGAAATAGCAGAGGGTCTGACCATCATTTTCCAGTCGTCAGTGGGTACAAGTGTGGTGCCAGAGGATTGGAGTACTGTTTACATTATACCTCTCTTTATAACGGGAGCCAGGGTTAGACTGAAAAATTACAGGCCAGTCAGTCTAACCTCAGTAGTGGGCAAATTATTAGAATCTATTCTGCGAGACAGGATAAACTGTCTGTTAGAAAGGCACAGGCTAATCAAGGATATCAGCATGGATTTGTTAAGGGACGCTCTAGTTTGACCAACTTGTTTGAATTTTTTGAAGAAGTAGCAAGGAAGATAGATGAGGGTAGTGCAGTTCATGTGGCCTACATGGATCTTTTTATCAAGGCTTTTGACAAGGTCCCACATGTCAGACTGGTTAAAAAAAATAAAATCCCATGTAATCCAGGGAAATACAGCCAGGTTGATACAAAATTGGCTCAGTGGCAGGAAACAAAGTGTAATTGCTGACGGGTGTTTTATTGACTGGAGGGCTGCTTCCAGTGGCGATCCACAGGGCTCAGTACTGGGTCCCCTGCTGTTTATGGTATATATTAACGATTTGGACGTAAATGTAGAAGCATGATCAAGAGGTATGTCGATGACACACAGATTGGCCATGTGGTAGATAGCGAGGAGGATTGCTGTAGGCTGCAGGAAGATATCGAAGGCAGAAAAGTGCCAAATGGGATTCAACCTGATTAAGTATGAGGCGATGTAATTGAGGAGGTCAAACAAGGCAAAGGAATATACGATAAATGGGAACATGTGAGACGTGTAGAGGAAGTGAGGGACTTTTGGAGTCAATGTCCACATATACCTGAAGGTAGCAGGACAGGTCGATGAGGTGGTTAAGAAGGCATATGGAATCAATTCCTTTATTAGCCAAAGTATAGAATATAAGAGCACAGAGGTTATGCTGGAACTGTATAACTCTTTGGGTAGACCATAACTTGAGTACTGTGTGCTGTTCTGGTAACCTCATTACAGAAAGGATGTAATTGCACCAGAAAGGGTACAGAGGAGATTTACGAGGACGTTGCCAGGACTGGAAAAATGCAGCTATGAGGAAAGATTGGATAGGCTGGGGTTGTTCTCCTTGGAACAGAGAAGGCTGAGGGGAGATCTGATTGAAATGTACAACATTTTTAGGGGCCTAGATGGAGTGGAGGTGAAGGGTCTATCCACCTTAGCAGAGAGGACAGCGATGAGGGGGCATAGATTTAAAATGATTGGTGGAAAGATTAAGGGGGAGTTGAGGAAAACATTTGTTAACCCAGAAATAGGAAATTGGCTCAGGGGCAGGAAACAAAGGGTAATTGTTGAGGGTATTTTAGAAATTGGAGGGATTTTTCCAGTGGCGTTCTGCAAGGCTCAGTACTGTGTCCCCTGCGTTGGTGTGAGTCTGGAACTCACTGCCTGAAAGGGTAGTTCAGTCAGGGACCCTCAACCCATTCAAAAGAAGTCTGGATATGCAGCTCAAGTGCTGCAATCTGCAGGGTTATTAACCAAATGCTGGAAGGTGGGATTCGAATAGATAGATCGTTTATCGGCTGGCACAGCAATAACACGCCAAGCGGCCTCTTTCTGTACCTTAACCTTTCTTTGTTTCTATGATTCCATTACACGAAACTCGCTATTCTCATTATCACTCACAGTTATGTCCGCAACGAACTCGATCAAGATTTGAAAATGATTTCCCGTTAACCTATCTCTGCTGCTTGTCATTTATTAACCCATGATTTTACAGGCAACGAGTGCTTCGTGCTGGGTTACGGCCTCCAGAAGTTTCCAACCACCAACATTAGACTGATTTGTCAGTAGTTACACGGTTTGTCCAACCTCTCCTTTTGTAAACAAGGTGTAAATTTTCAGCCTTCCAGTCCTCTGTCAGCACTCCCATATCCAAGGAGGATTCGAAGATTCTGACCAGTGCTGCTGCTGTTTCCACAATTCTTTCCCTCATTGAACCTCAGATATCCTATCCAGACTGGATAAATGTTCTACTTTATTGTGGTACAAAATGTGTTGGATTGAAAGGAGTTAACTGAACCTGTTTGTTCAGTGACTGTAATCAAAGTCAGTCTCCATGGACCATAATTGTGTCACTGGAGGGTTTCCATCTTCTATTAATAAGGGTCTCCTTTCAATGCATTATCCCATATTGTCAGCGGGAACATCACCACCGGAATTAACAGGGATCAGCAGCTCCAGAGAGAGAGGGAGAGGATAGATCAGAATCTGAGAACAATAGACTGGAATGTTACAGCAATGGGTCAGAATCTGAGGATAACAGATTGGAATGTTACAACAATGGGTCAGAATCTGAGGATAATAGATTGGAATGTTACAACAATGGACAGCAGGAGTTTCTCCCATTGGTTTTACTGGCTCACTGCAGATTATTTTTTGATAACATTTGAATGGCGTATCCTTTATGCTCTGAAGATCATTCAATCGATTTATTATCCCATCCTCGCTATTATTGGTGTCCCTGGTAAGTCTCTGTATCCAACTATTAGTTTTATAAACCATATTTCACGGATTTGGAGTTCTTGTCATTTAAATCGTGTCTTCAGTTTCTGTCACAAACTCTATTCCCTATTCACGATCTACATTCCCTCACTGGCAATTGTCTAAGGCTGAACCAGGAAGTTTACAACCTCTGCTATCTATTTAATGCTGATCTGAGTTCATTCCCATATTCTCTCCATCCGCAACCCTGCCTATTGTTTCGGCCAGGTGAGGAGGGGTCACAGTCGCTTCTCTTGTCCTTCCTCTTATTTGACTGCAATAGGGTTTGTCCTTTTCAGAGAGTGGATGTGGTAACCATCTCAGTGAGTATTTTACCTTTTCCCTTTGGTGTGATGGTGAAGGAACCTATCGGACAGGTTCTCATGAGTTTAAACATGGAAGACGTGAGTTTATTATGCTTAACAATCTAAACCCGATCGAAATAAAATCATAAAAAGTACACCACACACTTACACACACACTCACGAGAATCACACACAACGATATTACAGAGTGAGAAGTACATTTGTGGTTGGATTGGAGTCCTAAATTAATTTTGGAAAAAAAATACTCATTCTGTGATGTTGGTAGATTCGGTGGTCTTCTGGCTCAATTTGTATTCTTGAAGTATTTGGCTGGTCAAAATGCCCTTTGTTGCTGGCCCACGTGGATCAGTGTTTTCTTGGTGGCAGACTTGTGGGTGGCTTTCTTCCCCTGGTGTCTCTGTCTGTAGTAATCTGTAGGCTTGGAGGGTGTTGTTATCTTGACAGAGAGACGGAGAGAGATAGGCGGGATACAGTCCTTCTGCTTGTACACAGTTTGAATCACTGACTTGTCTGTCTTTGTCCAGGGGAAACTCCCAGCTTTCACAGAGATGGACAGAAGGCCGCATGCCTGATTCACTGTGTTCTCTGGTCACTTATAATGTGATTCAAGGTTAGGAACTTCTATCTCCCCAGGACTCAGGATACCAGTATTTACACTTGGAGGAGTTTGTTCTTTTAAAGTCAATGTGTCAGGGAGGTCTTGTATGCTAATGAATGCAATCTACGGTAATTCGATAACGAGAGCAAGCCAACGTTTTCGCTCCACGCTCATCAGACATGTATCTCCTGTTGGAGATCTTGGAATGTGAAAAGGTGTTTCAGATACCAATTGCGGTGGCAATCTTGGCTCCCAGATTTTTCAAGGCTAACTGTAGGATTTTTTCCATTAAAGTTTACTGTAAGTTTCCAACCGATGAATTAAAATTCCTCATTTGACTTATTGTGTTATCTTGACACCGCTGCAGCACACGGAAAGAAATGTGATAACAGGAACATTTCATTACAGAATTGTGGGAAGAAATAGAGGGAAACACACATTCAATCTCAATAATAACTTCTCAAATTGACACATTAATCTTAGAATTACTGCAGCTGACAGTGTCTGTTACAGTTGTGCTGACTTAATTGCGTTGGAGTTTTGTCTGGGATGGTTACGTGTCGGGTTCCACCCTGGACAATTCATCAGCGATTACATTGTTTTTTTTCTCTCTCTTGCAATGAAGCTTGAACCAATCAGGTTCCTGCACATTGATAACCTTTCTCCCGAAACCGACAGTGTGTAATGCATTGTTTATTTTAGCCCCTGTGAGGTGTTTGAGGTTTCATCTGGGCCTTTGTTCTTGCTGAGTTCTGCTTTGAAATTGTTGTGTTTGATGAGCTTTGGGTTTGGGACCTGATCATTGGGTTCTTCAATGGGTAGATCCACACTGACTTCACTTTTAGCTTTCTGGTGAAGTACACAAGTGCTGTTCACTTTAGGGTATTTTCCCTTCCCTTTTCTCATTACTATGGGGATAATTCTTTTTCTGATCTTCCCTATGTCCTCTGGGACATTAGTGCTCACAAGTGTCTGTCCGGCTTTCACTGCACTCTCCTATAGCACTTCCACTAGGTCAGCCATCTCCCTCACCATTGTCTTACCTTTTTGGAAACCTTTCTTTGTCCTTGCACGTTTCTGCAAATGCTGTTGGCAGCCTTTTTAGGGTACCTGTTTGGACTGCATTTAAGGAGGAGAGCGTGTGGTCTAATTTCTCTAACATTTCAGGGTTGGCTAATTGGAGAGTAGGGGATCCTAGTTGGGAATCCTCCTGACCCTCCTCTAACGTGTCCTCACTGTCCTTTTCAATCCTTCCCTCCTGACTGTCTGACAGATCTGTACTTGTCTGTCCCCTCCAACGCCTTCACTTTTTTTCCTTTGGTCTGCTGTATCAATTAAATAACTTACCTGACTATTCCGTTTGCCACTCGACATGGACCACTGAACTGGGCTTTAAGGGGTTCACTCTGCATTGGGAGGAATAACAATACATGGTCTCTGTCCTGAAATGTTCTAGCCGTGGCATTTTTGCCTGCTTACATTTTCATAGCTATCTGGGAGGTTTTTAGGTGCTCCTGTACCATTACAGAGGCTCTCGTGAACTATTCCCAGAGCATGGAAATGTTGTCTAACATGGAAGACTCATCCCTGTGTCCCAAAAACTTCTCCGTGATTAGTTAAAGAGGATATCTCATCTCCTGTCGATAAACTAATTCAAAGAGACTAAAGCCAGTGGAATCACTGGATAAGTCCCTGGTAACCAAAAGGAGAAATCCCAGCCCTTTGTCAAAGTCATAGGGTTACTCATAGCAGTATGAGCTGATCATTGCCTTTAGGGTCTGGTGGTACCGCTCCAAAGCCCGTTGTGACTGCGGGTGGTAGGCTCAGGAGTTTTGCTGGGTTATGTTCTGATTACCCATGACATTTTCAAAAATACTGTACATTAAATGTGTGCCCAGGTCCATCTGGATCTCAGCAGGCAACCCATATCGTGTCAAGAATTGGTTCAGCCCCTCCACCACTACATTGGCTGAGATAGCTCCTCAGTGAATGGCCTCTGGGTATTGTTCCACTACGTCCATAATGGTGAGAAGATACTGGTAGACCCCACTTTGCTTTCAGCAGGTGTCCCACACAATCCACCAGCACTCTGCTGAAGGGTTCCCCAAAAACTGTATGGGAATTAGCGATGCAGGTTTTACTGCCGGTTGTGGCTTCCGCACAACCTGGCACATGTGACCAGTTTTACAGAGCTCAACCACATCTTCGTGGAACAAATAACAGTACAGCACAGGAACAGGCCATTCGGCCCTCCAAGCCTGCGCCGATCTTGATGCCTGCCTAAACTAAAATCTTCTGCACTTCCGGGGACCGTATCCCTCTATTCCCATGCTATTCATGTATTTGTCAAGATGCCTCTCAAACGTCGCTATCGTACCTGCTTCCACCACCTCCACCGGCAGCAAATTCCAGGCACTCACCATCCTCTGTGTAAAGAACTTGCCTCGCACATCCCCTCTAAACTTTGCCCCTCTCACCGCAAACCTACTTTTCCTAGTAACTGACTCTCCCACCCTGGGAAAAAGCTTCTAACCATCCACTCTGTCCATGCCACTCATAACTTTGTAAACCTCCATCATGTCGCCCCTCCACCGCCGTCGTTCCAGTGAAAACAATCCGAGTTTATCCAACCTCTCCTCATAGCTAATGCTCTCCAGACGAGGCAACATCCTGGTAAACCTCTTCTGTACCCTCTCCAAGGCCTCCACGTCCTTCTTGTAGTGTGGCGACCAGAATTGCACACAAAATTCTAAGTGTGGCCTAACTAAGGTTCTGTACAGCTGCAGCATGACTTGCCAATTTTTATACTCTATGCCCGGACCGATGAAGGCAGGCATGCTGTATGCCTTCTTGACTACCTTATCCACCTGCGTTGCCATTTTCAGCGACCTGTGGACCTGTACGCCCAGATCTCTCTGCCTGTCAATACTCCTAAGGGTTCTGCCATTGACTGTATACGTCCCACTGCATTAGACCTTCCAAAATGCATTACCTCATATTTGTCCGGATTAAACTCCATCAGCCATTTCTCCGCCCAAGTATCCAACCGATCTATATCCTGCTGTATCCTTTGACAATCCTCATCACTATCCACAACTCCACCAATATTTGTGTTGTCCACAAACTTACTAATCAGATCAGCACCATTTTCCTCCAAATCATTTATAGACACTACAAACAGCAAAGGTCACAGAACTACGTAACACCACAAGTCACAGCGCACCATTCAGATAAACACCCTTCCACTGCTACCCTCTGTCTTCTATGCCCGAGCCAGTTCTGTATCCATCTTGCCAGCTCACCTCTGATCCCGTGTGACTTCACCTTTTGTATCAGTCTGCCATGAGGGACCTTGTCAAAGGCTTTACTGAAGTCCATGTAGAGAACATCCACTGTCATTCCTTCATCAATCATCTTCGTTACTTCCTCAAAAAACTCAATCAAATTAGTGAGACACGACCTCCCCTTCACAAAACCATGCTGCCTCTCGCTAACAGTTCGTTGGTTTCTAAATGGGAGTAACTCCTGTCCCGAAGAATGCTCTCTAATAATTTCCCTACCACTGACATAAGGCTCACCGGCCTATAATTTCCTGGATTATCCTTAGTAACCTTCTTAAACAAAGGAACAACATTGGCTATTCTCCAGACCTCTGGGACCTCACCTGTAGCCAATGAGGATGCAAAGATTTCAATCAAGGACCCAGCAATTTCTTCCCTTGCCTCCCTCAGTATTCTGTGATAGATCCCATCAGGCCCTGGGGACTTATCTACCTTAATGCTTTGCAAGACGCCCAACGCCTCCTTTTTGATAACGACATGACCGAGACTATCTCCACTCCCTTCCATTGGCTTGTCATCCACCAAGTCCTTCTCTTTGGTGAATTGTGAGTTGTGGCCAGTCAAAATGCTCTCTTATGCGGTCTTCGATTTTTCGTACACCGACATGTCCAGTCAGTGGATGTTCGTGGGACATTCTTAATATTTCTGTAAGGGTCCCCAGCGGCACCACTAGGCGGTGAACCACTGTCCAGTCTTCATCCTTAGGTCTGTGAGCAGGTCTCCACTGCCACATCAGCTCCTCATTCTTTAAATAGTAGCACTCTGCAACTCCCTCTGCTTCACATTTGGTTTGGACAGTCTGTGCTATTTTTTTAACACAGAGACTCAACTAAGGACGATCTGTTTAACACATACTTTGGGTCCTCTAACTTCCCAAAGAAGGTTTCAGACAACCAGACAGTAGGGTCATCCGTCTGCTGTGTAAGTTCAGGAGATTGTTTGGCCATGGGCCGAATCACCACACAATCAGGGAGAATGCCTGGGATCTTCTTCTGTAAATGGTCTGTCTCTCTGACCTCTTTTGGTGTCTCAAGAACTACTGGGAAAGCTGCCACCTTTTCCCTTGTCAGATCGTTACCCAGGAGCAGGTCGACCCATACACCAGTAATCTGGGTACAATTCCCATGGTTACCGGTCCTGAAACTGGGTCACACACCAAGTGCAGCTGATATAAAGATATGGACATATACTGTCTTCCGATAGCATTCACTAACACTCCAGCATTCACTGTACTCTCTGGAGGAAAGGTGATGCCTTTTCCCAGGTGAAGGGATTGGGTGGCCCCTGTATCCCTCAGTATGACGATGGGCTTGCTTGCCCCACTCGAGGGGTATGGGGTCACTTTTCCTTGGAATACAAATTCCTGGTAACTCTGGGATTTTGTTACGTTTTCCACACGCTCGGCGGTAGGTTTACTGGGTCTGACTGCGACAGTTAAAAGCACAGCCTGATCTGCTGTGTTTTCCATCATGGCCCGTTTTCCTGCACTGCTCTGGTGGACCCTGATTAATCCTACAGGTTTTCCCCGTCACGTCCATTAGTCATCTCGATGGTGATCTGCCTTATTCCAGTGAAAACATACAGATCTTCAGCCATTACTCCTGCTCTCAGTACCGTCCTATTTGGCCTGAGGATGGACCCTTGTCTGTCCCGCTTTTCGTTCTTGCCCATGGCTGCTCGGACTCCGATCACCCTTCCACCTTTTATTCTCGGATCTTTGGGGTGACTAGGAACGGAGTTCCCTCTGGGGTTAAGGCTTTGCGTACAAGCGAAAATTCATCAGCCAGAATATCTGTGAACCTTCTGGCCCTCTATGTGGGGTTTAATGCGAGGGGGCGAGTTTGTGAACTCCTCGAGGAGGATCACCGCTCTGAGGGTTTCATATGTGGGCTCTATCTTGAGCACTCATATCACTGGCCAAGAACAAACACAAAATGGACTGTAAAATCCTCTATAGGTACGGAAAAAGGAAAAGTTTAGCTAAGACAAATGTGGGTCCATTACAGGCAGTGTCAGGAGAATTTATAATGGGGAATTGAGAAATGGCAGAGAAGCTAAATGATTATTTTGTGTCTGCCTGAGGAAGATACAAGAAATCTCCCAGAGTTAGAGATCTAAGGGACTAGGGGGATTGAGGAAGTGAATGAAATTAGTAAGAGTAAGAAGGTTGTCTTGGAGAAGTTAATGGAGCTGAAGGTTGACAAGTCCCCAGGACCTGATATTTTACATCCCAGAGTGTTGAAAGAGGAAGCTTTGGAAATAGTGGATACATTGGTGAATATCTTTCAATATTCTGTAGATTCTGGAACTGTTCCTGTAGATTAGAAGATAGAAAATGTCTTCCCAGTATTTAAGAATGGAGGGAGAGAGAAAACAGGGCACTACAGACATGTTCGCCTTACATCAGTCGCTGGGAACAAGCTATACTCTATTCGAAAGAATGTGATAAATGGATCTGATTGGGCAGAGTCAACATGGATAAATGGGAAACAATGTTTGACGAACCTGTTGCAGTTATTTGAGGATGTTGCGCACAGATTTGATAAAGGGTAGTCGGTGGACGTGGTATACTTGGATTTTCAGAAGGCTTTTGATAAAGTCCCCGACAGGAGGTTGTTTAGTAAAATTGAAGCACAAGGAATAGGAGATAATGTACTGGCATGGATTAAGGATTAGTTAACAGGCAGAATTGCCGACCACGCTCTGGAAGTGGTTCAAGAGTTCACCTACCTAGGCTCAACTATCACCAGTAACCTGTCTCTAGATGCAGAAATCAACAAGCGCATGGGAAAGGCTTCCACTGCTGTGTCCAAACTGGCCAAGAGAGTGTGGGAAAATGGCGCACTGACACGGAGCACAAAAGTCCGAGTGTATCAGGCCTGTGTCCTCAGTACCTTGCTCGATGGCAGCAAGGCCCGGACAACGTATGTCAGCCAAGAGCGACGTCTCAATTCAGTCCATCTTCGCTGCCTCCGGAGAATACTTGGCATCAGGTGGCAGGACCGTATCTCCAACACAGAAGTCCTTGAAGCGGCCAACATCCCCAGCTTGTACACACGACTGAGTCAGCGGCGCTTGAGATGGCTTGGCCATGTGAGCCGCATGGAAGATGGCAGGATCCCCAAAGACACATTGTACAGCGAGCTCGCCACTGGTATCAGACCCATCGGCCGTCCATGTCTCCGCTTTAAAGACGTCTGCAAACGCGACATGAAATCGTGTGACATTGATCACAAGTCGTGGGAGTCAGTTGCCAGCGTTCGCCAGAGCTGGCGGGCAGCCATAAAGACGGGGCTAAAATGTGACGAGTCGAAGAGACTTAGTAGTTGGCAGGAAAAAGACAGAAGCGCAAGGGGAGAGTCAACTGAGCAACAGCCCCGACAAACAAATTTCTCTGCAGCACCTGTGGAAGAGCCTGTCACTCTAGAATTGGCCTTTATAGCCACTCCAGGCGCTGCTTCACAAACCACTGACCACCTCCAGGCGCGTATCCATTGTCTCTCGAGATAAGGAGGCCCAAAGAAGAAGAACAGGCAGAAAGCAGAGAGTAGGAATAAATGAGTCATTCTTGCCTTGGCAGGCTGTGACTAGCGGGGTACTGCAGGGATCAATGCTTGTGACCCGGCTCTTCACAATATGTATCAATGACTTTGGATGTGGGGACCAATGTAATATTTCCAGGTTTTCAGATGCCAGTAAACTAGATGGGAATGAGTGTTGCGAGGAAGATGCAAGACGGCTTCAAGGGGATTTGGACAGCCGTAGTGAGTGGGCAAGAACATGGCAGTTGAAATATAATGTGGAAAGATGTGAGGTTATCCACTTCGGTAGCAGGAACAGATCTGCAGAGTATTTCTTAAACGGTAAGACATTAGAAAGTGTAGTTGTATGAATGGACCTGGATGTCCTCGTCAATAAGTCACTGAAAACAAACATGCAGGTGCAGAAAGCAGTTAGGAAGACTAATGGTATGTTAGCCTTTATTGAAGTGGATTTGAGTGCAGTAGTAGTGACGTTTTGCTGCAATTGTATGGAAACTTGGTTAGACTGCCCCTGGAGTAATGTGTTCAGTTTTGGTCCCCTCACCTGAGGAAGGATGTTATGATCATCGAGGGAGTGCAATGACGGTTCATCAGACTTGCTCCCGAGATGGCGGGACCGTCCCATGAAGAGAGATTGGGGAAACTGGGCCTGTATTCTCTAGAGTTTCGAAGAATAAGAGGTGATCTGATTGAAACCTACAAAATACTGAAAGTGATAGACAGGGTAGATGCAGCTAACATGTTTCCCCTGGTTGGGGAATCTAGAACCAGGGGAAACAATTTCGAAATAAGTGGAAATCCACTGAAGACAGAGATGATGAGACATGCCTTTTCTCAGAGGGTTGTGAATCTTGGGAATTCTCTACCCCAGAGGGCTGTGGAAGCTCAGTCATTGAGTATGTTTAAAGCAGAGATTAACAGATTTCTAAATGGAGTCATAGAGTCGTACAGCATAGAAACAGGCCATTCGGCCCTCCGCGTCCGGGCTGACTATAATGCCGATCTATACTAATCCCAACTGCTTGCATTAATTCCATATCCCTCGATGCCTTGTTCATTCAAGTACCTGTCCAGATGCCTCTTGAATGTGACTACTGTTCCTGCCTCCACCACATCCTCAGGCAGATCATTGCAAATACCCACTATTCTTTGTGTGAAACATTTACCCCTTTGATCCCTTTAGACCTCCTCCCTCTCAACTTAAATCTACGCACTCTAGTTTTAGTCACCCCTAGCATGGGAAACAGACTCTGGCTATCTACCCTATCTATGCCTCTCTTAATTTTATATACCTCTATTATGTCTCCTCTCAGCCTCCTTCACTGCAGGGAAATCAGACCCAGCCTATCCAGTCTCTCTTTATAACTCAATCCCTTCAAACCAGGCAACATCCTTGTGAATCTTTTCTGCACCCTCTCTCGCTTAATCACATCTTTTGTGTAGTGCGACGACCAGAACTGCCCACAATACTCCAAATGCGGCCTAAACAATGTTCTGTACAAATGTAACATGATGTCCCAATTGGTGTACTCAGTGCCTCGGCCTAAATACCAGTGACATAACGGGAAATGGGGATTGTGTCGGAAAAAGGCATTGAAGGGGATGATCAGCTATTATCATATTGAATGATGGAACAGGCTCGATGTCCTACTGCTGCTCCTATGTTCCAATGTTCCGAAATTGCTTAACTCTTTCAAACGCCAGGTAGGTTTGGTCAAGCTGCTTTACAAAGATTCTGAATTTCTGCTGGTCCAGCTCCAGTACTATCTCATATGGGCCCAGGATAGCATTTTCAGTCCTCTCATAATCTGATGAACTTTCATCTTTCCTGTCATTTTGTTTTGTAAAACCAGTGTCCAGTTCTCTGACGGTCATTGCAGTTGCTTTGAAAATGTTTTGAAAGGAAAGAAAAGTGCTGCCACATCCTCCTCATTGAACTTTAGAATGAACTGGGAGAACTTTAAGAGATCAGCACATGGTCCTGAGCTAGGGGCAGCTCCCTCACTAGCTGTGCCTTCACTGGGTGTACTGAGTCTTCATCTAGATGTTTGAGCTGCCATAAGTCCCTTTCCTCCTTCTCCTTCTGGAACACTCTTACGTTTTCCTTTTCTTGACACTCACTCTGCTCTTTCTCGTTCCCTCTGGAATTCTAATTCTAGTCTCTTCTGTTCTAGTTTTACCTTAGCTAACATTACTCTATCTGTTCGTGATTCTAACCCTGTTTGAGCCTTCAGCTTCAAGTGAGAAATGGTTGGTCTCAAGTCTTACGATTATGCATTCCCTAGCTTTTGGACGGAGTGTAATCCCTAACCTTCCGGCTACATTACTCAACTTTTCAGCAGACAGGGCGTTTAACCTATACCAAGTTACTTCAATCTGTATGTAACTCCTTTATTGGCAATATAACTCCTTTATTCAAAAAGGGAGGGAGACAGAAAACAGGAAACTACAGGCCAGTTAGCTACACATTTGTCTTGGGGAAATATTTAGAAGATATTATTAGGCATGGTATAGCCGGCACTCAGAACAAATCGAGGTAATCAGGCAGAATCAACATGGATTTATGAAAGTTAAATCATGTTTAATCAGTTTGTTGGATTTCTTTGATGGAGTTACATGTGCTGTGGATGAAGGGGAACCGGTGGATGTACTGTACTTAGATTTCTATAATGCATTTGATCAGATGCCACATCAAAGTTTATCGCAGAAAATAAAAGCTCATGGTGTCGGGGGGAAAATATTGGTATGGAAAGAAGATTGACTAGCTAACAGGAAACCGAGTGTCAGCATAAATGGGTAATTTTCTGGTTGGCAAGATGAAACGAGTGGTGTACCACAGGGATCTTCAACTTTTTACAATTTATATAAATTAATTGGATGAAGGGACCGAATTGCTATATTTTCCCATGACACAAAGATATGTAGGAAACTAAGTTGTGAACAGGACATAGGGGACTGCAAAGGAATATAGATAGGTTAAGTGAGTGGGCAAAGACCTGGAAAATGGAGTATACTGCAGGAAAGTGTGAAATTGTCCACTTTGGCAGGAAGAATAAAAAAGAAGCCTGTTATCTAAATGGTGAGAGATTGCAGTGCTCTGAGATGCAGAGGGATCTGGGTGTCCAAGTGCATGAATCACAAAAGGCGAGTAAGCAGGTGCAGCACGTAATTGGAAAACTAATAGAATGTTATTGTTTACTGCAAGAGAAATTGAATACCAAAGTATGGAGGTCATGCTTCAGTTTTACAGGGCATTGGTGAGACCACATCTGGAGTCATGTGTACAGTATTGGTCTCCTTGTTAATGGAAAAATGTAAATGTATTGGGGGCAGTACAGAGAAGGCTATTTAGACTGATACCTGGAATGGGCGGGCCGTCTTATGTGGGAATATTGGACAGGCTGGGCTTGTATCCGCTGGACTTTAGAAGAGTAAGAAGCGACTTGATTGAAACATATAGGATTCTGAGGCGTCTTGACGGGGTGGATGTGGAAAGGATGTTTCCCATTGTGGGAGAATCTAGAATTAGGGGTCCCTATTTAAAAATAAGGGGGTTACCCATTTAACACACAGATGAGGAGATTTTTTTCCTGTGAGGGTCGTGTGTTTTTGGAAATCTCTTCCTCAAAAGGCGCTGGAAGCAGAGTCTTTGAATATTTGTAAGGCAGAGGTAGATAGATTATTGATAAGCAAGGGGGTGAAAGGTTATCGGGGGCAGGTGGAAATGTGAAGTCGAGTTTACAATCAGATTAGTCATGACCTTATTGAATGGCAGAGCAGGCTTGAGGGGCCGAGTGGCCTACTCGTGATCCTAATTCATCTGTTCATATTTTCATGAGCTGTGGCTCAGGATGGTACTGTCTCCGAATGTGAACTTTTTAGTGCTGTGGCAGCGAAAGCCACAATAAAACCTACATTGAAATCTTCATTTTTTTTCTGGGAATCAATTGTTTTTCCCACTTCTAATTTCTCGTTTGTCATTGGGTGACAGTCAATTTCTGTTACAGCCATGTGAGGAGGGCTCCCAGATCCCCTCTTGTCCGATCTCTCATTTGACCACAATAGGGTTTATTTTTTTTTCGCATTGGACGTGCTGACCACCTCATTGAGTATTTTACCTTATACCTTTATTGTGCTCGTGTAAGAACCAGTCAGACAGGTTTTCTTGAGATTAAACAAGAGGTGAATTTATTATACTTAACAATCTAAACTGGATCTGAATAAAATAATAAACATGTACGCTACTCATTCACGCACACACTCACACGAGAATCACACACAAATAAAGTAGACTGATAAATACATTGGTGTTGGATGAGAGTCCATGATAAATAAAAAATTATATACAGTCTGTGAGGTTGGATAATTCTGTGGTCTGTGCCTTTGTCACCCTTACTTATAAGTTTCATGCCATCTGCAGGAGTTGAAACTGTTTATTTTTACTTTTACGTCGATATCATGCATCTATCTATATGTCAGGAACAGCAATGATTCTAATACTGACCCCTGAGAAACATCACTGTATATTCTCCTCCCCCAGAATAAACAATGTCTGTTCACCACTTCTCTCTGCTTTCTGTCCCTGAGTCAATGTCATATCCACACTATCACTGTCACATTAATCCATGTCTTCCATTTTTCATAACAAGTCTATGAAATGTCATTTGATGACAGGCCTTTTGAAAGTTCATATACATAACACGAAACAAGCTGCCCTCATCAACACTCACAGTTATGTCATCAACTAACTTGATCAAGATTATCAGACATGATTGGTTATCAAGCTATCCATCCTGTTTGTCATTTATTATCAGATGTTCTTCCAAGAAAGATATATTTTTGAGCTGGGTTATGGCCTCTAGAAATTTTCAATCGCCGACATTAGACTGATTGGTCAGAAGTTACAGGGTTTATCCAATCTCATTTTTTTTAAACAGGGTGTATCATTTACAGTCCTCCACTCCCCTGTCACTACTCCCATAGCCAAGGAGGAGTGAAAGCTTCTGGCCAGTGACTCTACCACTCCTTCCCTTAACAACCCTCATACATAACATCCAGTCTGGCTAAATGTTCTACTTTATTTTGGAACACTAAATGTTGGTTTGAAAGGGGTTAACTGAATCTGTTTGTTCAGTGTGTGTAATTAATGTCAGTCTCCATGCACCCTAATTGAGTCATTGGAGAGTTTTCCACTTCCATTAATAAGGGATTTCTTTCAATGTGTTATTCCAAGCCGGGTGCATCACCTCCAGACTAACAGCAGCTCCAGAGAGTGGGAAAGGATTGATCAGAATCTGAGAACAATAGATTGGAATTTTACAAAAATGGGCAGCAAGAGTTTATCCTATTGGTTTGGCGAAGTTACTGCAGATTATTATTGGAGAACATTAGAAATACGAATCTATTATGCACGAAAGATGATTCAAACGATTTACTATCCCTTCCTCGCTATTATTGGTGTCCCTGGTAAGTCTCTGGATCCAACTATTATATCTATAAACCATATGTCACTGACATTTGTTCTTGTCATGTAAATCCTGGGAATACTGAAGCCTCTGTCTTCAGTCTCTCTCACAAAGTCTGCTCCCTATCCACTGTCTATATCGACCTCACGAGCCAATGTCTGAGGCTGAACCAGACAGTTTACAACCTCGATGTTCTGTTTATACCTGAGCTGAGTTCATCGCCATGTTCTCTCCATCACTTAACCTGCCTAATACCACTTCTGTAATATCACCCATGTCCACCTCTGTCTCAAAACATCTCCTGCATAAGCCCTCATCCGTGTTTTTGTTAAATCCACACTTGACTATTCCAATTCTATCCTCGTCACCCTCCCATTTATAAACCTCCATAAACCACAGACCATCCAGAAATCTGCTGCCTGTCAACTAATATACACCAAATCCCGATCACCCATCACCCCAAATTCTGATCACCCATCACCCCTGTGCTCACTGTGAACATTGGCTCCTGGTCTGGCAGCACCTTAATTTAAATATTCTCATTCTTGTGTTTTAATCCCTCCATGGCCTCACCCCTCCAATTAGTCCCATTTCCCTGTCCATATCCCATATTCATGAAAATCTGATGCTTTCAACTCTTTTCCCAATTCCCCATTGAAAGTGCGTTGCTTTTTCTCTCTATCTCCCCCGGCTGTGAATTTCATGCTGGTGCCAATGTTACAGAAACCTTGATCCATAGAATGATGCTATCTGCACAGCCGGCCACTTCTAGTGCAGCCAACACAGTGCCCCATGCTGGGCAGGGGACTTCCCCGGGTGTTCTATGTATGTGCTGTTAGTGTAAGGAGGGTTCAAGGTGACGTCAGTGCACCAGCCCAAAAGTGTTGATGTCTGTCCTTGAAACTTGGTCTGTGGATGTTAACTGACAACCTATGTTAGTCACTTGTTATTTCAAAGGACCAGGCATCGAACTTACAGGTGAGGGGCTTTTGACTTGCTAATGCCATTGTAAAGTTAGTGGAGGTGCTTTGGATGTTTTTCTGGACGTTGTGTCGTGAGCTGCTGCAGACATTCAGGCAGGCCAGAGGACTTTGTTACCCAATTCTGGATGAGATTTGGAGACTGTAGTTACAGTGTATCTGGGTCTGTAACATGACCAACTAATGGAGCAGAGGCTGCAGAGAGGGGAATCTATGTCAAGAGGCAAGAAGAGGGGGCTCTGCCCTACCCACCAGAGAAGCTTGATCCTGCATGGCAGCAAGCATGGATCACATGACCTCAGTCTGAGCTTCCATTGCAGCACTGAGACGTTGGGTGTCTGCCGTCTGTGCTGCAGTGGAAGCTGAGACAATGGTCACCAGATACTGTATCATGGATGGGTCTGCTAGTGATGTCATGTAGTTAGTGACCACTTCCACAGGGGAAAGAATGGGCTTCAATATCTGTGCAATGTCCTGTGCCATCTTGGAGCCGGACTCCTCCATGTTCCTTGACAGTGATAACAGACTGTCTGACAGGCCTGTCAATGGACAAAGTCTCTCAGTGTACATGACCATCAGCATTCTCCTGTATGCAGTTCCAGCAATGTTCATATCTAAGTCCTGTGTATTATAACTCGTTTGTGACCTCGCCCTCTGGTGAGCTGACACATGAACTATTCTTTCCCCCTGGCCTGGCTGCAGCTCACTCGTGCTCGGTGACTCATCACGTGTAGATTCCGACTCTGCACCAGCCTCTAAAGCACACACAGTGTAAGTATTTGAACTGTTGGCTGTGAGTATTAGACCAAGTGATGGTGCTTCGCCATCAGTGCTGTGCTGCTGCTCTCTCTCTGTCTCCTGGAGCTGCTGTGACTGGGAAGCTGGTAGTTTTGGGTTATCATTGGAAAGTATAAAATTCGAAGGGGAAAGTTGGGGTGTTGGATTGGGGGTGGGATGGAAAGCAGGAGGTCAATGGTCCCACCATCTGAAGCTTGTACATCATCCCAGACAGCAGGATGAAGGGGAGGTGGGAGTTAACAAGGGACATAAGGCAGGAACATAGCATCATCCTGAATACTGTCGGTGATGCCGGATGTTACGGGCTCTGTCACAGCCGGTCCCATGATGTGAAGAACCATCTCCTCCCTCAGGCTCAGGGGATGAAGGTATGCCTGGCCCTCGCCGGAACACTGTTGTTCCCTGTGATTATGGGCCGCCTTGTCCTGTAAGAGAGAGAGCAGAATGGCAGTGATTGTGTTTCACTGTGTTTGGGTGATTTGCCTACCATAGCTGAATAGTTGGAGGTATGTGGAGGCATTGAGAGGTGGGTGTGAGGCTGGCATCAGTGGAAGGTGCGTGAGGGTGAGGTGGAGTAAGTGAATGTTAGGTTTGAATCCTGAGTGTTAGGGATTGCTGATGGGTGAGTGATGGGGGTGTTTAAGACCATTCCCACATCACCACAGTTTGGGGGTTTATATATATAACACCCACTGACGTTTTTTGCCCCTTAGTATTTCTCAGCTCTACCCATACATTATCCACATAATCAGAGCTAATATCCTTCCTCATTATTGCGTTAATTTCCTTTTTAACCTGCAATGCAACTCCACCGCGGATGGAAATACGCCGTTTTACTGATGGTGTGAGTGTTTGGTCAGAAGCTCATCGCCAGGTATCTCAAGGTTAACTATGTAGCCACGTTTCTGAACAGTTTGACTTCGTCTCAAGCATTTACAAAGGAGAGGGATGGAGTGTGGAGCTAGGAAATGTTTGGAGTAGAGACAGAAAACAATGGCTTCAATCTTTAGTTTAGTTCAGAGATACAGCACTGAAACAGGCCCTTCGGCCCACCGAGTCTGTGCCGACCATCAACCACCCATTTATACCAATCCTACACTAATACCACATTCCTATCACATCCCCACCTGTCCCGATATTTCCCTACCACATACCTATACTAAGGGCAATTTATAATGGCCAATTTACCTATCAACCTGCAAGTCTTTTGGCTTGTGGGAGGAAACCGGAGCACCCGGAGAAAACCCACGCAGACACAGGGAGAACTTGCAAACTCCACACAGGCAGTACCCGGAATCGAACACGGGTCCCTGGAGCTGTGAGGCTGCGGTGCTAACCACTGCACCACTGTGCAGCCCCAATACGTTGAGGAACCAACTGGAGAACAGGCCATCCCAGACAGGGTATTGTGTAAAGAGAGAGGAATAATTGACAATCTAAATGTGTGAAATCCCTTGAGGATGAGCGACCATAATATGATAGAATTCTTCATGAAGAACGCCAACAGTGACGTCAGAGGAGAGTTGCAAGCTGATTGGTTGGGTGAGTAGCAGCTGTTAGTGCATGTAAATATCTTTGAAAAAGTGAAAAGTTTATTTTTGTGGAAAAAAAACTCTGGTGATAAAGTGAGTACTACTGAAGTGTTTACTTTTTTAATTATTAAGAACCTTAGATTGAAGTGGGCAGAACAAGGCCCCTCATGTAATTAGTATTTTTTAAATTAAGGGTGCAACTAATTAATCTAAGGGTAGGTCATGACAGGAGATCTCAGCCCCGTGATTTTCCACCTGCGCTATGTGGGAAATCAGGGATGCTTCCAGTGTCCCTGGTGACCATGTGTGCAGGAAGTGTATCCATCTGCAGCAACTGGACACCCACATTACGGAGATGGAGCTGCGGGTGAAATCACTGTGGAGCATCCATAATGCTGAGGAAGTCGTGGATAACATGTTTAGCGAGGTGGTCACACCGCAGGTAATAGCTGCACAGGCAGAAAAGCGATGGGTGACCACCAGACAGAGTAGTAGGCACAGGCAGGTAGTGCAGGAGTCTCTTGTGGCCACCCCGCTCTCAAACAGATCGACCACTTTGGATACTGTTGGGGGGATGACCTCCCAGGGGAAAGCGGCAACAGCCAGGCCCGTGGGACCACAGAGGGCTCTGCTGCACAGCAGGGGAGGAAAAGGGGTGGAAGAGCTATCGTGATAGGGGATTCTATCGTAGAGGGTACAGGTAGGCGTTTCTGTGGCCGCAAAAGAGACACCAGGATGATATGTTGCCTCCCTGCTTCCAGGGTCAAGGATGTCTCGGAGTGGCTGCAGAAAATTCTGAAAGGGAGAGTGAGCAGCCAGAGGTCGTGGTCCATATTGGTGCGAACGATATACACAGGAAGAGAGATAAGGTCCTGCACAGTGAATATAGGGAGTTAGGCAGAAGGTTAAAAAGTAGAACCTCTAGGGATACTCTCAGGATTTGGCCTAATCATCAGCCTCAAGAAAACGAACATCATGGGACAGGACGTCAGAAATGCTCCATCCATCAATTTGGTGACCACGCTCTGGAAGTGGTTCAAGAGTTCACCTACCTAGGCTCAACTATCACCAGTAACCTGTCTCCAGATGCAGAAATGTGTGGCGTTTGCAAGTTCTCCCTGTGTCTGCGTGGGTTTCCTCCGGCTGCTCCGGTTTCCTCCCACATGCCAAAGACTTGCAGGTTGATAGGTAAATTGGCCATTATAAAATTGCCCCTAGTGGAGGTAGGTTGTAGGGAAATATAGGGACAGGTGCAGATGTGGTTGGAATATGCTCTCGTGTAGGATTAGTATCAGTGGTTGGTTGATGGTTGGCACAGACTCGGTGGGCCGAAGGGCCTGCTTCAGTGCTGTATCTCTAAAAAAAACATCAACAACGCATGGGAAAAGCTTCCACTGCTATGTCCAGACTGGCCAAGAGAGTGTGGGAAAATGGCGCACTGACACAGAACACAAAACTCCGAGTGTATCAAGACTGTGTCCTCAGTACCTTGCTCTATGGCAGCGAGGCCTGGACAACGTATGTCAGCCAACAGCGACTCTCAATTCATTCCATCTTCGCTGCCTCCGGAGAATACTCGGCATCAGGTGGCAGGACCGTATCTCCAACACAGAAGTCCTCGAGGCGGCCAACATACCCAGCTTATACACACTACTGAGTCAGCGGCGCTTGAGATGGCTTGGCCATGTGAGCCGCATGGAAGTTGGCAGGATCCCCAAAGACACATTGTACAGCGAGCTTGCCACTGGTATCAGACCCACCGGCCGTCCATATCTCCGCTTTAAAGACGTCTGCAAACGCGACATGAAGTCCTTTGACAAAGATCACAAGTCGTGGGAGTCAGTTGCCAGCGATCGCCAGAGCTGGCGGGCAGCAATTAAGGCAGGGCTAAAGTTTGGCGAGTCGAAGAGACTTAGCAGTTGGCAGGTAAAAAGACAGAAGCGCAAGGGGAGAGCCAACTGTGTAACAGCCCCGACAAACAAATGCTTCTGCAGCATCTGTGGATGAGACTGTCACTCTCGAATACGCCTTTATAGCCACTCCAGGAGCTGCTCCACACACCACTGATCACCTCCAGGCGCTTATCCATTGTTTCCCGAGACAAGGAGGCCCAAAGGAGAAGAAGAATCTCAGGATTACTCCCTGTGCCACGTGCTAGTGAGGGTAGGAATAGGAGGATTAGGCAAATGAATGTGTGGCTGAAGAGCTGGTGTAGGCGGGAGGGCTTCAGCTACTTGGATCATTGGGATCTCTTCTGGTGCAGAGGTGACCTGTACAAGAGGGTCGAGTTGCATCTAAACTGAAAGCGGACCAATATCCTTGCGGGGAGGTTTGTTAGTACTACTCGGGAGGGTTTAAACTAGTCTTGCAGGAGGGTAGGACTCAAAGTAGTAGTCTCTCCGATGAGTTAGTTGAGGTAAATGTAGAGGTTAATGCAAGCAGGTCCAGTAGGCGGGCCTGGCAGGGGCTGGACAGGGAGCGTGGAAGATCTGGTAGGCTAAACTGCATGTACTTTAATGTAAGAGGCCTTACAGGTAAGGCAGATGAACTCAGAGCATGGGTCAGTACATGGGATTGTGATATTGTAGCTATTACAGAAACGTGGTTGAGGGATAGGCAAGACAGGCAGCTGAATTGGAGGAGCATATATGTAGGGAAATGACAGATAGGTGTAGGAATTATAAGGTTGTAATAGTAAGTGATTTTAACTTCCCTAATATTGACTGGGACTGGCTTAGTGCTAAGGGATCAGATGGGCAAGAATTTGTTAAGTGTGACCAGGATAGTTTTCTGAAGCAGTATGTTGATGGCTCTACTAGAGAAAAGGCTACACTCAACCTCCTCTTAGGAAATGAAGATGGGCAGTTGATGATGTGTCAGTGGGGGAGCACTTTGGGACCAGTGACCATAACTCTATTAGCTTCAAGATAGTTATGGAAGAGGATAGGACTGGTCCTCAGGTTGAAGTCCCAAATTGGAGGAAGGTTCATTTCGATGGCATCAGACAGGAACTCTCAAAAGTTGAATGGCAGATACGGTTTACAGGTAAAGGGACGTCTGGCAAGTGGGAGGCTTTTCAAAGTGAGAAAGGAATAGTTATGGGCTGGCATATTCCTGTTAGATGCAAAGGCAAGGCTGGCAAGTTTAGGGAACCTTGGTTGACAAGGGATGTTGAGGGTCTCCTCAGGACAAAGAAAGAGGCATATGTCAGGTATGGACAGCGGGGATCAAACGAGTCCCTCGAGGAGTACAGGGGATATAGGAGTACACTTAAGAAGGAAATTAGGAGGGTGAAAAGGGGCCATGAGATTTCGCCGACAGATAAGCTAAAGGAGAATCCTAAAATATTTTAAAAGTATATTGAGAGGAAAAGGAACACCAGGGAGAGAGTAGTTCCCCTTAAGGATCAGTGTGGTAATCTATGTGTGGAGCCACGGGAAATGGGCGAGGTCTTAAATGAATACTTCTCGTCTTTATTTACCATGGAGAAGACATGGAAGCTAGTGAGTTCAAGGGAGGGAACAGCGATATCCTGGAGCATATCAACATTACAAAGGAGGAGGTGTTGGAGGTTTTGAAGCGCATTAAGGTAGATAAAATGGAATAGTGTAGGTCAGATGGTTTCACAGGTCGGCTCAACATCGAGGGCTGAAGGGCCTGTACTGCGCTGTAATGTTCTATGTTCTATGTTCTATAAATCCCTAGGGCCTGACCAGGTGTATCCTCGGATGCTATGGGAAGAAAGGAAGGATATTCTTGGAGCCCGAACAGAGATTTCTACATTATCGTTAGCCACGGGTGAGGTACCGGAAGACTGGAGGATAGCTAATGTTGTGCCTTTATTTAATAAGGGCAGCAGTGATAAGCCAGGGAACTACAGGCCGGTGAGCCTTACATCAGTGATGGGAAAGTTATTGGAAGGGATTCAGACAGACAGTATTTATATGCATTTGGAAAGGCAACATCTGATTAGAGATATTCAGCATGGCTTTGTGCATGGGAATCATGTCTCAGGAATTTGATTGAGTTTTTTGAGGAGGTGACCAAGAGTATTGACGAGGGCAGGGCGATGGACGTTGTTTACATGGACTTTGACAAGATCCTGCATGGTCGGCTGGTCCAGAAGGTTCAAACACATGTGATCCAGGGTGAGCTCGCCAATTGGATACAAAATGGGTTTGGTAATAGGAGGCAGAGGGTGGAAGTGGAGGGTTGTTTTTCAGATTGGAGGCCGGTGACCTGTGGTGTGTCGCAGGGATCGGTTCTGGGCCCTCTCTTGTTTGTCATATATATTAATGACTTGGATATGAATGTAGGGGGCATGATTGGTAAGTTTGCAGATGATACAAAAATTGATGGAATAGTAGAAAGTGAAGAAGGTTGTCCCAGGTTACAACAGGATATGGATAAACTTGGAAAGTGGGCAAGGAATTGGCAAATGGAATTTAATGCAGACAAGTGCGAAGTGATGCATTTTGGGAAGTTAAACCAGGGCAGGACATATACAATGAATGACAGGGCCTGGGGAGTGTTGTTGAGAAGAGAGACCCAACTCTGGACGAGGTATGGTCTATCAGGGGGAAACAGCAGCAGCCAGAGCAGTGGCACCACGGCTGGCACTGTTGCTCAGCAGGGAGGGACAAAGCACAGAAGAGCAATTGTTATAGGGGACTCTATAGTCAGGGGCACAGATAGGCCCTTCTGTGGATGTGAAAGAGACTCCAGGTATGTATGTTGCCTCCCTGGTGCCAGGGTCAAGGATGTCTCTGAACGGACATGGGGCATTCTGAAGGGGAGAAGGTGAACAGCCAGAGGTTTTGGTACACATCGGCACCAATGACATAGGCAGGAAGAGTGATGAGGTCCTGCAGAGGGAGTTTAGAGAGTTAGGTGGAAAGTTAAAAAACAGTACCTCGAGGGTTGTAATCTCTGGATTACTCCCTGTGCCACTTGCCAGTGAGGCTAGAAGCAGGAAGATAGTGCAGCTAAACACGTGGCTGAGCAGCTGGTGTAGAAGGGAGGGTTTCAGATATGATTAGATTAGATTAGAGATACAGCACTGAAACAGGCCCTTCGGCCCACCGAGTCTGTGCCGAACATCAACCACCCATTTATACTAATCCTACACTAATCCCATATTTCTACCAAACATCCCCACCTGTCCCTATATTTCCCTACCACCTACTTATACTAGTGACAATTTATAATGGCCAATTTACCTATCAACCTGCAAGTCTTTTTGGCTGGTGGGAGGAAACAGGAGCACCCGGAGAAAACCCACGCAGCCACAGGGAGAACTTGCAAACTCCACACAGGCAGTACCCAGAATCGAACCCGGGTCCCTGGAGCTGTGAGGCTGCGGTGCTAACCACTGCGCCACTGTGCCGCCCAATATCTGGACCATTGGGCTCTCTTCAGGGATAGATGGGACCTGTACAAGAAGGACGGGTTGCATATAAACTGGAGGGGCACTAATATCCTGGCTGCAAGGTTTGCTGGCGTCACTCGGGAGGGTTTAAACTAGTGTGGCAAGGGGGTGGGAACCAGAGCAGTAGGACAGCTAGTGAAATAAATGAGGAGGACATAGTAAAGAAGGCCAGTAGGACTCAGAGGAAAAGCAAGCAGGGAGATGTTTCTGAGCACAGCGGGACTGGTGTTCTGAAGTGCATTTGTTTCAATGCGAGAAGTATAACAGGTAAGGCAGATGAACTTAGAGCTTGGATTAGTACTTGGAAATATGATGTTGTTGCTATTGCAGAGACTTGGTTGAGGGAAGGGCAGGATTGGCAGCTAAATGTTCCAGGCTTTAGAAGAGTCAGGCGGGATAGAGGGGGATGTAAAAGGGGTGGGGGAGTTGCATTACTGGTTAAGGAGAATAACACAGCTGTACTGCGGGATGACAAATCAGAGGGGTCATGCAGCGAGTCAATATGGGTGGAGCTCAGGAATAGGAAGGGTGCAGTCACGATGTTAGAGGTTTACTACAGGCCTCCCAACAGCCAGCGGGATGTAGAACAGCAGATATGTAGATAGATTTAGGAAAGATGTAAAGGTAACAGGGTTGCAGTGGTGGGTGATTTTAACTTCCCCAATATTGACTGGGACTCGCTTAGTGCTAGGTGCTTGGATGGGGCAGAATTTGTGAGGAACATCCAGGAAGGCTTCTTGAAACAGTATGTATATAGTCCAACTAGGGCTGGGGCCATTCTGGACCTGTTATTGGGGAATGTGCTCGGCCAGGTGGTCGAAGTTTCAGTGGGGGAGCATTCCCGGAGCAGTGACCATAATTCCATAAGTTTTAAGGTACTTGTGGATAAGGATAAGAGTAGTCCTCGGGTGAAGGTGCTAAATTGGGGGAAGGCTAATTATAACAAAATTAGGCAGGATCTGAAGAATTTAGATTGGGGGCGGCTTTTTGAGGGTAAATCAACATCTTACATGTGCGAGTCTTTCAAACGTCAGCTGATTAGAATCCAGGACCAGCATGTTCCTGTGAGGAAGAAAGACAAGTTTGGTAAGTTTCGGGAAGCTTGGATAACACAGGATATTGTGAGCCTCGTCAAAAAGAAAAATGAAGCATTTGTAAGGGCTGGATGGCTAGGAACAGACTTGAGGAATATAAAGACAGTAGGAAGGAAGTTAAGCAAGGAGTCAGGAAGGCTAAAAGGGGTGATGAGAAGTCATTGGCAAACAGGTTTAAGGAAAATCCCAAGGCTTTTTATACATTTATAAAGAGCAAGAGGGTAACCAGGGAAAGGGTTGGCCCATTCAAGGACAGAGATGGGAATCTATGCATGGAGCCAGAGGAAATGGGCGAGGTGTTAAATGAGTACTTTGCATCAGTATTCACCAAAGAGAAGGACTTGGTGGATGATGAGCCGAGGGAAGGGTATGCAGATAGACTCAGTCATCTCATTATCAAAAAGGAGGAGGTGTTGGGTGTCTTGCAAAGCGATAAGATAGATAAGTCTCCAGGGCCTGATGGGATCTACCCTAGAATGCTGAGGGAGGCAAGGGAAGAAATTGCTGGGGCCTTGACAGAAATCTTTGCATCCTCATTGGATGCAGGTGAGGTCCCAGAGGACTGGAGAAAAGCCAATGTTGTTCCTTTGTTTAAGAAGGGTGGCAAGGATAATCCAGGAAATTATAGGCCTGTGAGCCTTACGTCAGTGGTAGGGAAATTATTAGAGAGGATTCTTCGGGACAGGATTTACTCCCATTTGGAAACAAACGAACTTATTAGCGAGAGACAGCATGGTTTTGTGAAGGGGAGGTCGTGTCTGACTAATTTGATTCAGTTTTTTGAGGAAGTGACGAAGATGATTGATGAAGGAAGGGCATTGGATGTTATCTATATGGACGTTAGTAAAGCCTCTGACAAGGTCCCGCATGGCAGACAAAAGGTGAAGTCACAAGGGATCAGAGGTGAGCTGGCAAGATGGATACAGAAGTGGCTCGGTCACAGAAGAGAGAGGGTATCAGTGGATGGGTGTTTTTCTTAATGGAGGGATGTGACTAGTGGTGTTCCGCAGGGATCAGTGCTGGGACGTTTGCTGTTTGTAGTATATGCAAATAATTGGGAGGAAAATGTTGCTGGTCTGATTAGTAAGTTTGTGGACGATGCAAAGGTTGGTGGAATTGCAGATAATAATGAGGATTTTCAGAGGATACAGCAGGATATAGATCGGTTGGAGACTTGGGCGGAGAAATGGCAGATGGAGTTTAATCCGGACAAATGTGAGGTAATGCATTTTGGAAGGTCTAATGCAGGTGGGAGGTATACAGTAAATGGCAGAACCCTTAGGAGTATTGACAGGCAGAGAGATCTGGGCGTACAGGTCCACGGGTCAGTGAAAGTGGCAACGCAGGTGGATAAGGTATTCAAGAAGGCATAAAGCATGCTTGCCTTCATCGGACGAGGCACAGAGTATAAAAATTGGCATGTCATGTTGCAGCTGTACAGAACCTTAGTTAGGCCACACTTGGAATTTTGCGTGCAATTCTGGCGGCCACACTACCAGAAGGACGTGGAGGCTTTGGAGAGGGTACAGAGGAGGTTTACCAGGATGTTGCCTGGTCTGGAGGGCATTAGTTATGAGGAGAGGTTGGAAAAACTCGGATTGTTTTCACTGGAACGACGGAGGTGGAGGGGCGACATGATAGAGGTTTACAAAGTTATGAGCGGCATCGACAGAGTGGATAGTCAGAAGCTTTTTCCCAGGGTGGAAAATTCAGTTGCTAGGGGACACAGGTTTAAGGTGCGAGGGGCAAAGTTTAGAGAGAATCTGCGAGGCAGGTCTTTTACACTGAGGGTGGTGAGTGGCTGGAACTTGCTGCCAGGGGAGGTGTTGGAAGCAGATACGATAGCGACGTTTAAGAGACATCTTGACAAATGCATAAATAGAAAGGTAATAGAGGGATATGGGCCCCGGAAGTGCAGAAGGTGTTAGTTTAGGCAGGCATCAAGATCGGCGCAGGCTTGGAGGGCCGAGTGGTCTGTTCCTGTGCTGTCCTGTTCTTTGGTATTTGTTCTTGACTGTAGTTACAGTGGCCCTGGGTCTGCAACACGACCAAGAAATGGAGCAGAGGCTGCAGAGAGGGCAAACTCTGTAAAATGAGAGGAGGAAGGGGCTCTGCCCTACTCTCCCTGGGTTTTCCAAGAGCAATTTTCCTATGCACACCTAAACCAGGAGCAGTGTGTGAGGTAACTGTGATTCAATTAGGAGGTGGTCACCGAGCTGTGTCACCTCCTGCAACACGACCTGGTATCATCGGAAAATTTTGAAATTCTACTCTGTATTCCAAGATCCATGTAACTCATATATAGCAAAAAAAACAAACAATGGTCCTAAGCACTGACCCTTGGGGAACATCACTGTCTACCATCCTCCAGTCTGAAAAACAACCATTTAACACATTTCTCTTTTTTATGTCCTATGGACAATTTTTGATCCAATTGGATGCTATTCCATGATCTTCAATTTTGTTAGCCAAGCTTCTGTGTGTTTCTTCGTCAAATAATTTCATAAAATCCACGTAGACAACATCCACCACATTCCCTTCATCAACCTTCTCTGATTTTCTAAATAAATTCAATTACTTCATCAAGCATGATGTGCCTTTTAGAAATCCGTGCTGACAATCCTTAATTAACTCAATCTCTCCAAGTGTGTGTTATCCTTTTCCCCTGATTATTGCTTCTAAAACTTTCCTCACAACTGATGTTAAACTAACTGGCCAGTAGTTACTAGGCCTGTGTGTTGTCCATTGATAATTCTGGGAGGTGAGGGTGACCATCTACGTCATCAATATCTCCCTCAGCAGGTAGAAGCAGGATGAGAGATCCCGTGGCTTTGTCAGGATAGCGGGATTCCTGATGGTGTTGGTGGTTCTGCGGGGCCCCCATGTCAACCCATGGGTTGAGGTACAGGGACTGAAAGAACTCTCACTCCATCAATGTGAAGTTGGTGTGTGAGCATAGCCAGTACGTCATGTTGGTGAATGTCCACCATCCTGGCAGCAGCCACCATCCCTTCATTCTGAAGCAGTCAGCCGGTCCCAACACATCGGGGCTCCATGAAGAACCAGAATGTGGCCCCTTGGAGACAAATGAACCCCCTCTAGACACAGCCCATGCTTCTACACCCTCAATCAACCTCCCACCGTCAACTGTTAGTTACGCAATTAGCATGCGTATGATGTGAGCAATGGAGTCACCAGGAACATGGTGGGACAGACCATCAGTGTGATGAAGCAATGCTTCCGATGTCTGAACCGCTCGGGGAGAGCCCTCCAGTACACACTGGAGCAGGTGCCTGAGTTCATGGTGTTCTGCTGCACCCTTCAGATCATCACCATCATGAGGACACAGGCATTGGCACCAGGGATCCGGAGGCCACCTCAGGAGGAGGTGGGAGGGAAGATATTTCCTGGATGCCTTCGACCCGGACAGGCCGTCGGAGAGTCCCTGCTAAGATTCCATTTCCCATAGGACAACTTCCCTTTCCAGCCATGAATTCCCCATTCTCCGCCATTGCACCCATCTGAGACGCCCCATCACAGTGTCCCCTTGGTCAGCATCCTGTAATAAAAACATCAGAGAATTATTACAGCACATAAGGACCAATTCAGGCTTCCGTGTCTGCACAGGCTCTCCGAATGAGCAATTCACCAAATGCCGTTACCTGCATTCTCCCTGAAACACTGCACATTCTTCCTTCTCAGATAACAGTCTATTCAACTTCAATTGAACCTGCCTCCACGACACTCTCAGGCAGTGCATTCCAGACTCTAACCACACACTGTGTGAAAAAATATTTTCCTCAGGTCATCTTTGCTTCTTTTACCCATGACTTTAAATCTGTGCCCTTTCGTTCTCGATCCTTTCACGAGTGGGAACTGTTTCTCTCTATCTACTCTGTCCAGACACCTCATGATTTTTGAAACCTCTAATAAAGCACTTCTTCGCCTTCTCCGAGGAAAACAGTCCTAACTTCTCCAGCCTATCTTCATAACTGAAAATCCTCATCCCGGGAATCATTCACGTGAATATTTTCTGTACTCTCTCCAATGCCCTCACGTCTTTCCTCAAGTGTGGCACCCAGAACTGGACGCAAAGCCACAGCTGAGCATGAAATAGTCTCTTAGATAAGTTCAACGTAACTTCCTTGCTCTTGTACTCTATGCCCCTATTAATAAAGCCCAGGATACTGTATGCTTTATTAAACACTTTCTCAACCTGTCCTGCCGCCTTCGATGACTTCTGCACATATACACACAGGTCCCTCTGCTCCTGCACACCCGATAGAATTGTACCCTTTATTGTATATTGTCTCCCCATGCTCTTCCTATCAACATGAATCACTTCACATTTCTCTGTATTGAACTTCATCTGCCACCTGCCTGCCCATTTCACCAACTTGTGTATGTCCTTTTGAAGTTCCACACTATCCTCCTCACAGTTCACAATGCTTCCAACTTTCGTAACAGCTGCAAACTTTGAAATTGTGCCTGCATACCCAGGTTTAGGTCCTTAATATATATCAGGAAAAGCAAGGATGTCTGGGGAACTCTACAACAAACCTTCCTCCAGCCTGGAAAACAGCCATTAATCATGAATGTTTGTTTCCTGTCACTTAGCTAATTTTGTATCAATGTTGCTACCGTCCCTTTTATTCCATGAGCTACAAGTTTGCTCACAGGTCTGTTGTGCGGCTTTGTATCAAAAGGTTTTTGCATGCAGGGAATAGTTAAATGTCTGGAATGCACTGCTTGAGAATGGTGGAGGCAGGTTCATTTGAAACTGAATAGACCGTTACATGAAAGTCAATGTACACCACATCAACAGAATTGCTCTCATCAACTTTCTCTGATACCACCTCAAACATTTCCAGCAAATTAGTTAAACATGATGTTCTCTCAAGAAATCCATGCTGGCTTGTTTAATTAACTCGCATTTGTCCATGTGACTATTAGCTTTGTCCAAGATTATTTCTTTCTAGAAGTTTTCCCACCACCGAAGTTAAACTGACAGGCCTGTAGTTGCTGGACTTACCTTTACACCCTTTTTGAACAAGGGTGTAACGTTTACAATTCTCCAGTCCTCTTGCATCACCCTCAAGTCTAAGGAAGACGGAAGGTTTATGGCCAGTGCCTCTGCGATTTCCACCCTCACTTCCGTCAGTATCCTTGGATGCATCTCATCTTTTCCTGGTGCTTTATTCAATTTAAGTCCAGACAGCCTATCTAATACTTCCTCTTTATCAATTTTAAACCCCAATAGTGTCTGACTTACCTCCTCTTTCAACATTGCCTGGGTTGCGTCTTGGAATCATAGAAAGTTTATGGCACAGAGAGAAGCCACTTGGCCCATCGTATCTATGCTGTCCAAAAAACGATCCATCCATTCTAATCCTATATTCCAGCATTTGATAGATTACATCACTTGAGGTGCATATCCAGACACCTTTTGAATGAGTTGTTGGTTTCTGCCTCAACTACCCTTTCGGACAGTGAGTTCCAGGCTCCCACCACCCGCTGGGTGAAAAATACCATCCGCAGCTCCCTTTTAGTCTTTCTACCAATCACTTTAAGTCCATGCCCACTCGTCACTGACCTCTTTGCTAAGGTGAATAGACGCTTCAGCTCCACTCTACCCAGACCCCTCTCAGTTTTGTACATTTCAATCAGATTTACCCTCAGCCTTCTCTATTTCAAGGAGAACAGTCCCAGCCTGTCCAATCTTTCCTCATAGCTGCATTTTTCCAGTCCTCGCCACATCCTCATAAATCTCCTCTGCACCCTCTCGGGTGCAATTACATCTTTTCTGTAATGAGCTGCCCAGAACTGCACACAGTTCTCAAGTTGTGTGCTCGCCAATGAGTTATAGAATTCCAGCATAACCTCCCTGGCCGTATATTCTATACCTCGGCTAATAAAGGAAAGGATTCCATATCTTCTTCCTTGGTAAATACAGGTGGAAATTATTCATTTACTACCTCAGCGATATCCTCTGCCTCCATGTGCAAATCCCCTTTATGGTCCTGAGTCGGCCCCATTGTTCCTTTTACTACCCTTTTACTATTTAGATGCCGATATGGGATTTCCTTCAATGCTCGCCTAATTTCATGCTCTCTCTTTGCTTCTCTTATTTGCTTTTTCACTTCCCCTCTGGACCTTCAATATTCAGCCTGCTTCTCAATAGTATTTTCTACCTGATGTCCGTTATATCAGACATAAACTTGTCAACCTTTCGTGCGGCCTTCAAAGATCTGTCTGAATGCACACCAAGTCTCTCTGTTACTGTCTCCTCATTTAAACAATACCCATTTGTTTCTGTTGCCTTCCCTTCCACTTCTTACCCAAGTGTCTCGCTTCATACTTCACTGTGTTAAATTACATCTGCCATGTTCCTGCCCATTTCACCAGTCAGTCTCTGTCCTCCTGAAGTCTGCTACTATCCTTCTCACTGCTTATTATCATTTCTGACTTTCCTGCCATCCGAAAACTTTGACATTATCCCCACTGTACACAAGCCCATTGCATTAACATATAACAATAGTGATCTCAACAGTGACCCTGTGGAACTCCATTGACTACTTCCCTCCAGACTGAAGAATAACCATTCTCCACTACTCCCTACTTTCTGTCACTGCGCTAATTTCCCATTTATGAAACGCCTTTCATGACCACTGTATGTCCCAAAGTGATTTACAACCAATGAATACTTCTGAAAGCGAAGTCACTCTTGCAATGTAGGAAACAGGCAGACAATTTCTGCACAGCAAGATCCCACAAGCAGCAGTGTGATGATGATCAGATCTGTTTTTGCAATGCTTATTGAAGGATAAATATTGACAAGGACACCGGGAATAATTCCCCTGCTCTGCTTCTACATAGTGCAATGGGATCTTTAACATCCACCTGAGAGGGCAGACTGCAACTTGGTTTAAAGTTTCATTCGATAGACTGCACCTCTGGCTGTGCAGCACTCTCTCAGTGCTGCACTGCAATGTCAGCATTGATTCTTGTGAACATGTCCTGCAGTGACACTTGATCCTGGAAGCTTGTGACTGAAAGGGGAGAGAGCTACAAACTTAGCCACGGCTGACATTAACCCTTCAATCCCATGTGTTTCTAATTCGGTAACACGGTTGTTACGTGGTACTTTCTCAAACGACTGTGGAAAGGATAGGGATATTGTGAAAGTACAGGCAGGAGAAATATGTCTGTGCTGCCCCTTTCAAAGAGAAATCCAGTCAGTCCCACTCCCAGGCTTTTTCACTGTATCCTTGCATTTTTTCTCCTTCAGATATTTACCCAATTCCCTTTTGGGATCTACTATTGAATCTGTATCCATCAGCCTATCAGACAGTGCATCCCAAATCCAAACCACTCAGAAACAAAAATCCTCATGTCTGCTTCTTTTACCAAATGCATGAAATCTGTGCCTCTTGGACATTGGAAATAGTTTCTCTTTATTTAATTTATCTAAATCCTTCTAATGTTAAACACCTCAATCAAATCTCCTCTGAAAATTCTCTGCTCTAAGCAGAACAACCCCAGCTACATAACTGTAATCCCTCATGCCTGGACAAATTCTAGTAAAACAGTTCTGTGCCCTCCCTGAAGGCTTCATGTCCTTCCTAAAGTGTGGTTCCCAGTATTCGACACAAGACTTCAGGTGGAGCTGAACTAGTATTTTATATATGTTTCACATAATGTCCTTGCTTTTGTTCTTTTTGCCTCTATTTATAAACCCTAGGATCCCATATATTTATTAACTGTCCAGTTAACCTTTCCTGCCACCTTCACAGATTTGTGTATAAACACCCCATGTGTCTCTGTTATTTCACCACCTTTATAGTAACACCATTTAACTTGTATTGTCTCTCCTCATTCATCCTTTCAACATGTATTACCTCACACATCTGCAATGCTAATTAAATATTGAGAAGATTGAAGCCATTATTTTCTGTCTCTGCTCCAAACATTTCCTAGTTACACACTCCATCCGTCTCCTTTGTAAATGTTTGAGACGAAGCCAAACTATTCACAAACTTGGTTACATAGCTAACCTTGAGATCCCTTGAGATGAGCTTCCTCCCAAATTTTCACACCATCAGTAAAACGGCCTATTTCCACCCTTGGTGAAGTTGCATTGCTGGTTAAAGAGGAAATTAACGCAATAGTGAGGCAGGATATTAGCTCTGACGATGTCGAATATGTATGGGTCGAGCTGAGAAACACTAAGGGGCAGAAAACGTTAGTGGGGGTTGTATATAGACCCCCAGACTGTAGTGCTGAATTTGGGAATGGCAATGAACAGGATATTAGAGACGCATGCGATAAAGGAACATCTGTAATTTTGGGTTTCTTGAATCTGCAAATCGATTGGGCAAATCCAATTGGTCGCAATACATTGCGGAGGAATTCCTGGAGAATATACGGGATGGCTTTCAGAGCCAATTCATTGAGGAACCAACTGAAGAACAGGCCATCCTAGAATGGTTATTGTGTAATGAGAGAGGAATAATTAACAATCTAGTTGTACGAGATCCCTTGGGGATGAGCGACCATAATATGATAGAATTCTTCATGACCTAGTTGATTCTGAGACTATGGTCGTGAATCTTAATGAAGTAAGCTACGAAGGTATGAGGTATAAGTTGTCGATGATACATTGGGAAACGTTACTTAAAGAGATGACCCTGGATAGGCAATGGCAAACATTCAAAGAGTGCATGGATGAACTGCAACACTTGTTTACTCCTGTCTGGCGCAAAAGTAAAACGGAAAAGGTAGCCAAATCATGGCGTACAAGGAAAGTTCGAGATAGCATTAGATCCAAGGATGAGGCATATAAATTCGCCAGGAAAAAAAAAACAGACCTGAGGATTGGGAGCAGTTTAAAATTCAGCAAAGGAGCACCAAGGGATTGATTAAGAAGGGGAAATGGAGCACGAGAGTAAGCTTGCGGGGAACATAAAAAACTGACTGCAAACGAATCTATAGGTATGTGAAGCGGAAAAGATTGGCGAAGACAAATACAGGTCCGTTACAGTCAGAAACAGGGAAATTTATTATGGGAAACAAAGAAACGGCTGACCAACTAAATGCATCCTTTACTTCTGTCTTCACAAAGGAGGACACAAATATCATACCAGAAATGTTGGTGAATACAGGGTTTAGTGAGAGAGAGGAACTGAAAGAAATCAGTATTAGTAGAGAAATGGTGTTGGGGAATTTGATGGCATTGAAGGCCGATAAATCCCCAGGGCCTGGTAATCTACATCCCAGAGTACTTAAGGAAGTGGCCCGAGAAATAGTGGATGGATTGGTGGTCATCTTCCAAGATTCTATGGACTCTGGAACAGTTCCTACAGATTGGAAGGTAGCTAATGTTATCCCACTATTAAAAAAGGGAGGTAGAGAGAAAGCAGGAAATTGTAGACCAGTCAGCCTGATATCGGTCGTGGGGAAAATCCTGGAGTCCATTATCAAATATTTTGCAGCAGAGCACTTGGAGAATAGTGGTCGAATCGGACAGAGTCAGCATGGATTTATGAAAGGGAAATCATGCTTGATAAATCTACTAGCATTCTTCCAGGATGTAACCAGTAGAGTTGATGAGGGGGAGCCAGTGGGTGTGGTTTATTTGCACTTTCAGAAGGCTTTCGACAAAGTTCCACGTAAGGGTTTAGCGTGTAAAATTAAAGTGCACGAGACTGGGGGTAGTATATTGCGATGGATAGAAAATTGGTTGGCAGACAGGAAACAAAGCATTGGAACATATGGATCTTTTTGTGAATGGCAGGCAATGACTAGTGGGGTACCGCTGGGATCGGTGCAAGGACCCCAGCTATTCACAATATATATGTTAATGATTTAGATGAGGAAACTAAATGTAATATCTCCAAATTTGCAGATGATACAAGATTGAGTGTGAGGGTAAGTTGTGAGGAGGATGCAGAGGCGCTTCAGGGTGATTTGGACAAGTTGAGTGAGTGGGCAAATGCATGGCAAATGCAGTATAATGTGGATAAATGTGAAGTTATCCACTTTACTAGCAAAAACAGGAAGGCAGATTATTATCTGAACGGCTATAAACTGAGAGAGGGGAATATGCAGCGAGACCTGGGTGTTCTCGTACACCAGTCACTGAAGGTAAGCATGCAGGTGCAACAGGCGGTAGAAAAAGGCGAATGTTATGTTGACCTTTATAGAGACAGGATTCGAGTACAGGAGCAGGGATGTTTTACTGCAATATACAGGGCCTTGGTGAGGCCGCACTTGGAATGTTGTGTGCAGTTTTGGTCTCCTTATCTGAGGAAGGATGTTCTTGCAAGAGGGAGTGCAGTAGAGTTTTACCAGTCTGATTCCTGGGCTGGCAGGACTGCCGTATGAGGAGAGATTGAGTCGGTTAGGACTATATTCACTGGAATTCTGAAGAGTGAGGAGGGATCTCATCGAAACCTATAAAATTCTAACATGACTTGACAGGGTAGATGCAGGAAGGATGTTCCCGATGGTGGGGGACTCCTGAACCAGAGGATATGGGGTAAAACTTTCAGGACTGAGATGAGGAGACGTTTCTTCACCCAGAGAGTGGTGAGCCTGTGGAAACCTGTCATCACGCCCATATCCAAGGGAGATTGGAAGGTTCTGGCCAGCGCCTCTGCTATTTCCCCCATTCCTTCCCTCAGCAACCCTCATACATCCCATCCAGACTGGATAAATGTTCAACTTTGTACAGGTACAAAAGTGTTGGATTGAAAAGGGTTACCTGAATCTGTTTGTTCCGTGACTGTAATTAATGTCAGTCTCCATGGACCCTAATTTTGTCACTGGACGTTTTCCATCTCCTATTAATAAGGGGCTTCTTTCAATGTGTTATTCCATAGCGTCAGTGGGAACATCAGCCCCGGCACTTACAGAGATCAGCTGCTCCAGAGAGATAGAGAGAGGATAGGTTAGAATCTGAGAACAAAAGACTGGAATGTTACAACAATGGGTCAGAATCTGAGAACAATAGATTGGAATGTTACAACAATGGACAGGAGTTTATCCTCGGATCTTTACTCTCTTTCTACATATTATGATTGGATGTCATTAAACTCTCGTATCTATCTCGCACTGAAGATTATTCAATACATTTACTATCCCATCCTGGCTATTATTGGTGTCCCTGGTAAGTCTCTCTATCTAGCTATTAATTCTTTAAACCATGTTTAACTGCATTACTGCTCCTGTAATTTACTCTGCCCTTCTTGCTGCCGTTGTATTCCTGGTGAATATGCCCATCTATTAGCTCTATAAACCATTGTCATCTGTATTACAGTTCTTGTCATATACTCTCTCATCGTTGCTGCTGTTGCTGTCTCTATTTCAGGCCAGGAGATCTGTAAACCCTGTTTCACTGAAATACTGTTCTGTAATGTAAATTTTGGGAAGACTGAAGCCAGTGTCATTGGTCTCCATCACAAACACCATCCCCTATCTGGGAAGCACATACTCCACCCTGCCCAATATCCGAGGCTCGACCAGACATTTTACAACTTCGGTGTTATATTTCAACCTGAGCTAAGTTCATCTTCATACTCTTTTCATCACCAACCCTGCCTAATACCACCTCTGTGATATCACCCCTCTCCACCTCTGCCTCAGCCCATCTACTGCGTAAACCCTTATCTGCATCACTGTTATATACACAGCTGACTATTCTAATTCCATCTTGGTCACCCTCCCAGTTATAAACCTCCATAAACCACAGCCCATTCAGAACTCTGCTGCCTGTATCCTAACTCACACCAAATCCCGATCACCCATCACCCCTGTGCTCACTGATCTACATTGGCTCCCGGTCTGGCAGCACCTTATTTTTAATATTCTCTTTCTTGTGTTTGAATCTCTCCATGGCCTCACCCCTCCATTTATTCACTTTCCCCTGTCCATTTCACATATTACTGCAAATCTTTCGACTTCAATCTTTTTTCATTTCTCCTTGTAAAGTGAATTTATTTCCCTCTGCATCTGTCCCGAGCCACGATTTTAGACTCTGCAGCAAGACTGCTGCTGACGGTACAGAATTGGGATCCATAAAGAGATGTGAATCGCACAGCCGGCCACTTCCGGTGCGGTCTGCACAATATCCCATGCTGAGCGGGTCTCCAGCCCAGTCGTATCATCTATGTGCTGTCAGCGTGGTCTTCACAGCCGGCCACTTCTACTGTGGCCTGCACAATATCACATGCTGGGCAGGGCTCTAGCTCAATTGTACCTTGTATGTGTTGTTCTTTTGAGGGTGGATTTGAAAGTGATGTCAATGTACCATACCAGCAGCTTTGATGTCCTTCTTTGAAAGTTGGTCTGTGCATGTCCACTGACCACCTGTGTTAGTCAATGTCAGCTGAACATACATTTAGCATCTCAATGAATCCCCTCTAATGTTATTTAAAAGGACCAGGCATCCAGCCTGCAGGTGACGGACTTTTGACTTACTTCTGCTATTGTAAACTTAGTGGAGATGCTGTCGATCGTTTTCTGGAGGTTGTGTTGTGAGCTGCTGCAGACATTCAGGGAGGACAGAAGATTTGGTGACCCAAATCTGGACAAGGAATGGGGACTATATTTACAGTGTATTTTGGTCTATGACATGACCAACAAATGGAGCAGAGGCTGCAGAGAGGGGAGGCTCTGTATAGAGGGAGGAGGAGGGGGCTTTGTCCTACCCGCCCCGGATTTTCCAAGAGCACTTTTTCTACCTACACCTAACCCAGGAGCAGTGCGTGAGGTGGCTCTGATTCAATAAGGATGTGGTCACATAGCAGTGTCACCTCCTGTAACACGACCTGGAGCCTCACAGCAGGGTGAGGAAGGAGCTATCAGTGGCCGTTAAAGTCAGTTTCATTGAACTTCTGTGTATCAAGATCTTTCCAGACAGGAGCAGGAGACATATCCAACATAGAGTCACAGAGAGTGATGGAGTCATTTGCGGCACTGAAGGTGGTCATTCGGCCCCTCCATGCCAGCTATCCCTGGAACAATCCAGTCAGTCCCAATCCCCCGCTCAGTCCCCGTATCCCTGCAAGTTCATTTCCTTCTGGTGTCCATCCAGTTTCCTTTTGAAATCATTAATTGCCTCACCGTCAACCACCCTCATGGGCAGTGAGTTCCAGCTTATTACCATCCAATGTCTTAAAATGTTCCTCCTCATATTCCCCCTGCATCTCTTACCCAAAACCTTCCATCTGTGTCCCCAAGTCCGTGTTTCATCAGTTAATGGGAACAGTTTTTCCTTGTCTGTCTTATCTAAACTGATCATAATCTTGTACACCTCTACCAAAGCTCTCTAAATCTCCTTTACTCCAGGGAGAAAACTCCATCTTCTCCAAACTAACCTTATCGCTAAACCCCCATCCCTGAAACCATTTTGGTAAATCTCCTCTGCACCCTCTCAAGGACCTTCACATCCTTCCTAAAGTGTGGTGACCAGAACTGGACACAGTTCTCTAGTTGAGGCCTAACCAAAGCTTTATAACGTTTCAGCATAACTTCCCTGCCTTTGTATCTTTGTCTGTAATTATGAAGCCCAAGATCTGATATGATTTGCTAAACACTCTCCTAATATGTCCTGCCACCTTCAAAGATCAATGCATATGGAGGCCCATGTCCCTCTGTTCCTGCACAATCTTTAGTAATGTGTCATTAAGTCTACATTGCTTTCCTAATCCTTCTGACGAAAGACATCACCGCACACTGCTCTGTAATAAATTCTACCTGCCACTTCTCTGTCCATTCTGCCAGCCTATCTATGTTCTGTTGCGGATGGTTTGTATCATCCTCCCTGTTTATCACACCGACAAGATTGGTATCATCGGAAAATTTTGATTTTCTACTTTGCATTCCAAGGTGCATGTCATTTATATATAGCAAGGAAAAATAGTCAGGGTTCCTAGCACTGACCCTTGGGGAACATCACTGTCTACCATTCTCCCGTCTGAAAAACAGCCATTTAACACAAGACTCTTTTTGCTGTCCTTTGGACAATTTTTGATCCAATTCGATGCTATTCCATGAGCTTCAATTTTGTTAACCAAGCTTTTGTGTGGTTCTTCATCGCATACTTTAATAAAATCCAGGTAGACAACATCCACCACATTCCCTTCATCAACCTTCTCTGATCATCGAAATCAATTCAATTAGTTCATCAAGCATAATCTGTCTTTTCGAAATCCGTGCTGACAATCCGTAATTAACTCAAACCTCTCCAAGTGTGTGTTGTCCTTTTTCACTGATTATTGTTTCTAAAACCTTACTCGCCACTGATGTTAAACTAACTGACCAGTAGTTACTCGTCTGTGTGTTGTCCATTGATAATTCTGGGAGGTGACGGTGACCATCGATGTCATCATTTTCTCCCTTAGCAGGGGGAAGTAGGATGAGAGATCCCGTGGCTTTGTCAGGATAGAGGGATTCCTGATGGTGTGGGTGTCTCTGCGGGGCCCCCGTTGTCAAGGGGGAGAGGTACAGGAACTGGAAAAACTCTCACTCCATGAATGTACAGTTGGTGTGTGAGCATGCCCAGTACATCATGTTGGCGAATGTCCACTATCCTGGCAGCAGCCACCATACATTCATTCTGATGCAGTCAGCCGGTTCCAACACTTTGGCTGCCATGCAGAACCAGAATGTGGCTCCTCGGAGATGAAAGATTCCATTCTCTAGACACAGCTCATGTTTCTACATCCCAAAACCACCTCCCACCGCCAACCAACCTCACACAATTAACATGTGTATCACGTGAGCAATGGAGTCACCAGGACCATGGTGGAACAAATCATCGGTGTGATGAAGCAATGCTTCTGATGTCTGAACCGCTCGGGGGGAGTCCTCCAGTACACACTGGAGCAGGTGTCCAAGGTCATGGTGTTCTGCTGCACCCTTCATATCATCACTATCATGAGGACACAGGCATTGGCAACAGGAATCCGTAGGACACCTCAGGAGGAGGAGGAGGAGGAGACCGGGAGGATATTTCCTGGATGCCATCGACCCGGACAGGCTGTCGGAGAGTCACTGCTAAGATTCTGGTTCCATAGGACAACTTCCCTTTCCCACCATGGATCCCCCATTCACCACCATTACACCCATCTGAGACGCCCCATCACAGTGTCGCCTTGGTCACCATCCTGCAATGAAAAACACCAACAACAATCTTTTCATTAACATCTTTATCCAACAACACATCCAATTATACAAACAAAACTGTACTATTCACCCTTGTGTATTCCCTTAGTGCCTGTCTTGTGGCTTCCCTCGACTTGTCTAGTGCTCCTACACAGTGTTTCTCCAGTGACTGCAGCATGGCTGGTGGAAGTCTGCTGACTTTCACTGGGGAGACTGCAGATGGACTTGCAGGACGTCCTCGAGCAGCACAGGGCTTTGCGGGTTCGTAGTCGTATTGCACCACCTCGACATGGGCAGCAGCAGCCTTGGCTGGCTGATGGGGAACAGCAAGGACACTAGTGGAGTGACAGTGAATGGAGGACAAATACTGTCATCCTGAGAGAGGACAGCAGGTTCATGCTCCACAGAGACACTGTCACTGCCACGGGGCGTCACCTCAGCAATCCTGGTAATCTACTGGATCACAGTTTGCTGGACTGCTGTGAGAGCCTGCAAACCCCTTTGAACACTGAGATCCACAGCCATGATAACAGCTGTCTGATCCTGCATGGCAGCAAACATGGATCTCATGTCCTCAATCTGAGCTTCCACTGCAGTACTGAGACTTTGGGTGTCTGCCGTAGTGCTGCAGTGGAAGCTGAGAACAATGGTATCAGACACTGTATCACGGCTGGGTCCGCTAGTGCAGTCATGGAGTTAGTGACCACTTCCACAGGGGAAAGAATGGGCGTCAAGCTCTGTGAAATGCCCTGTGCCATGTTGCATCTGGACTCCTCCGTGTTCCTTGACAGTGACAACAGACTGTCTGACAGGCCTGTCAATGGACCAAGTATCTCAGTGTACATGTATGCTGTTCCAGCAATGTTCACATCTGAGCCCTGTGTATTATAACTCGTTTGTGACCTCGCCTTCTGGTGAGCTGACACATGAACTATCCTTTCCCCCTGGCCTGGCTGCAGCTCACTCGTGCTCGGTGACTCACCCCGTGCAGATTGTGTCTCTATACAAGCCTCTAAGGTTGACACAATGCAAGTGATGGGCCTTCACCATCAGTGCTGTGCTGCTGCTCTCTCTCTGTCTCCTGGATCTGATGTGACTGGGAAACTGGCAGTTTTGACTTATTATCGGAAAGTATAAAATCAGAAAGGGAGGGTTCGGTCACGGATTGGGGGTGGGATGGAAAGCAGGAGGTCCATGGTCCCGCCATCTGCAGCTTGTACATCATCCCAGACAGCAGGATGAGGGGGAGGTGGGAGTTAAGAAGGGACATAAGGCAGGAACATAGCATCCTCCTGAATGCTCTCGGTGATGCCGGATGCTACGGGCTCTGTCACAGCCGGTGCCATGATGTGGAGAACCATCTCCTCCCTCAGGCTCAGGGGATTAAGGTATGCCTGGTCCCCGCCGGTTCACTGCTGCTCCCTGTGATTATGGGCCACCTTGTTCTGTAAGAGAGAGGGCAGAATGTCAGTGACTGTGTTGCACTGTGTTTGGGTGCTGTGCCTACCATAGCTGAATAGCTGGAGATATGTGGAGGCAGTGAGTGATGGGTGTGAGGCTGGTATCAGTGGAAGGTGTGTGAGGGTAAGGTGGAGTATGTGCATGTTAAGTGTGAGTCCTGAGTGTTAGGGACTGCTGATGGGTGAGTGATAGGTGTGTGTTATATTGAGCAGTGTGAGAGGTTGGTGGTGTTGAGGGTAGGAGATGCCATGTGGTGATGAAGTCACTGACATTTACCACCCTTGTGAGCTCATTAAACTTCTTCTGGCTCTGCTACCAGGCCGTCGGTGCCATACTTCTTGCATTCACCTCCGTGGCCACTTGCTCCCATTCCCTTCGGAGGGTGCTTCTTGAAGGTCTCCACACCACCCTACAGAAACATGGGCTCTCTTCTCCTGTTACTCTCAATGACTAAGGCCTCCAGCACCGCATTCGTGAGCCGCAGAGCCCTCTCTCTGCCCTAGTATTCCATTTACCTTGTCTCCAATTGTAGCATTCAAAGTCAGCAGCAGCAGCCTTCTGTGATTCAGTGCAGCTTCCCTTCAAGAGGGACAGACTGTCTTTAAGAGCTTAATGCTGGCTGAAAGACGAGCCAGTCTCACACACAGTTAGGCTCCTGTTAAATGTGCAGTGAAACAGCAGCGCGGGTCACCATGGGCGACACGATTTTTTCATGGAAATGAGGACATAGCAGGTGCTTTATGTGTCACCTGCCACAACAGGAGCGGACACGTGCGGATCATGATCCCTCTGCCGACAAAGCGATGCAAACCCGATTTTCTCGTTCTTGCGATTTCCCTTTCCGTCATTCACACTTCCACCCCTCTCTCTCTCTCTCTCTTCACTCTCTGTTTATTGCTCATACAATCAGAGATTGATGCAGCACAGAAGGAGGTCTGTCGGCCCATTGTGTCAGTACTGTCTCTTTGAAAGAGCTATCTAATTAGTATTAATAGAGGCCTAGATTGAATTGTCTCTTTCCTGCTGTGTAAGTGGGACTCAGTACCACTCCAGCTGGTATTAATGGTGGCCTGTAATGAACTGTCTCTTTCCTGGTGCTTGAGTGGGACTCAGTTCCACTCCAGCTGCTATTAATAGAGGTCTGGTTTGAATTGGCTCTTTCCTGGTGTGTGATTGAGACTCAGTACCACTCCAGCTGGTATTAATCGGCACAGTGGCGCAGGGGCAGGACAGTGGTGCAGTGGTTCGCACCGCAGCCTCACAGCTCCAGCCACCCGGGTTACTGCCTGCGTGGAGTTTGCAAATTCTCCCTGTGTCTGCGTGGGTTTCCTCCGGGTGCTCCGATTTCCACCCACATGCCAAAGACTTGCAGGTTGATAGGTTAATTGACCATTATAAATTGCCACCAGTACAGGTAGGTGGTCGGGAAATATAGCGATAGGTGGGGATGTGGTGGGGATATGGAATTAGTGTAGGATTAGTATAAATGGGTGGTTGATGGTCGGCACAGACACTGTGGGCCAAAGGGCCTGTTTCAGTGCTGTATCTCTAAACTAAACTAAAATTATCTAATTAGTTCCTCTCCCCTCCTCTTTCCCCAGACTCCTGCGTTTTTTCTCCTTTTCAAGTATTTGTTAAATTTCCTTTTGAAATATATTATTGAATCTGCTTCCACCATCTTTTCAGGCAGTGAATGCCAGATCCCAACAACTCGCTGTGTAAGAAAATTCTTTTCATTTCACATCTGGTTCTTTTTCAATCTGTGTCTTCTTAATACTGAACTTTCTGACACTGGAAACCGTTTCACATTAATTATCCCATCAAAACCCTTCATGATTTTGAATTCTATATTAAATCTCCTCTTCCCCTTCATTGCAACCCCAGGTTTTCCAATCTCTCCACGTAACTGGTACCCAGATCCCTGATACCATTCCAGAAAATCACCTCAGTAACTTCACTAAGTCCTTGACATCCTTACCAAAGTGTGGTGATTAGAATTGGACACAATTCTCCAGCTGGGATCTAACCAATGATGTATAAAGATCAGCATTTCCTCCTGAGTTTTTTTTAATCTGTGCCTCTCTCTCACACACCAAGGACAGTACATGTTACCTTCAAAGATCTGTGTGTGTACAGCCCAGGTCTCTCCAATCCTGCACCCACTTTATAATGGTACCATTAAGTTTATATTGTTTCTCCACATACGTCCTACCCAAATGTCTCACTTCACACTTCACTGTGTTAAATTACATCTGCCATGTTCCTGCCCATTTTACCAGTCAGTCCCTGTCTTCCTGAAGTCTGTTACTATCCTTCTCTCTGTTTGTTAACAGTTCTGAGTTTCCTGCCATCTGAAAACATTTGACATTATCCCCTCTGTACACAAGCCCATTGCATTAACATACAGCAACTGTGATCCCAACAGTGACCCTGGGGAACCCCACTGTGTACTTCCCTCCAGACTGAACAACAACCATTCTCCACTACTCTCTGCTTTCTGTCACATAGCTAATTTCCTGCATGCTGTCATTGTAAATTTAAAAAAAAACTTCCATTTATGTAGCGCCTTCATGATCACTGCATGTCCCAAAGCGATTTACAATCAATGAGTACTTATTAAACCCTAGTCACTATTGTAATGTCGGAAAGATGGCAGAAGATTTCCGCACAGCAAGATCCCACAAGCAGCAATGTGATAATGATCATATCTTTAACATCCACCTGAGAGGGCAGATGTTGGTTTAATGTTTTATTCGATAGACAGCACATCTGACAGTGCAACACTCCCTCAGTCATGTCACTGCAGTGTCAGCCTTGAATCTTGTGATCAAGTCCTGTTACTTGTTTCTTGCAATCAAATGACACTTGATCCTAGAAGCTTGTGACTGAAAGGGGAAGAGCTACAAACTGAGCCACTGCGGTCATTGGTCCTTTAATCCCATGTGTTTCTAACTTGGTAACATGGCTGTTATGTGGTACTTTATCAAACGCCTGTTTAAAGGATAGGAATATCAGGAAAGTAGAGGCAAGAACAATCATGGAAACATAGAATAGCATTGCACTGAAGAAGGCCATTTGGTCCAACATGTCAGTGCTGGCCCTTTTGAAGATCTACCAGTTAGTCCCACACCCTGGCTCTTTTTTATATTCATTTGGGCGTCACTGGCTTGGCCAGCATTTATTGCCCTTGTTGACCTTGAGAAGGTGATGGTGAGCTGCCTTCTTCAACCGCTGCAGTCCATTTGGAGTAGGTAGACCCACAGTGCTGCTAGGAAGGGATTTTGACCCAGCAACCGTGAAGGAACGGCGATATAGTTCCAAGTCAGGATTGTGTGTGACTTGAACGGGAACTTGAAGGTGGTGATTTTCTTATGTATTTTCTTCCCTTGTCCTTCTAGTTGGTAGAGGTCGTGGGTTTGGAAGGTGCTGTCAAAGGGGCCTTGGTGCATCGCTGCAGTGCATCTAGTAGATGGTACATGCTGCTGCCACTGTGCGTCGGTGGTGGAGGGTGTGAATGTTTGTAGATGGGGTGGCAATCAAGCGGGCTGCTTTTTCCTGAATGGTGTCGAGCTTCTTGAGCGTTGTTGGAGCTGCACCCATCCAGGCAAGTGGAGAGTACTCCTGACATCACACTCCTGACTTGTGCCTTGTAGATGGTGGACAGGCTTTGGGGAGTCAGGAGGTGAGTTTCTCGCCTCAGGATTCCTCGCCTCTGACCTGCTCTTGTAGCCACGGTATTTATATGGCTACTCCAGTTCAGTTTCTGGTCAATGGTAGCCCCCAGAATGTTGATAGTGGGGGATTCAGCGATGGTATGCCATTGAATATCAAGGGGAGATGGTTAGATTCTCTCTTGTTGGAGATGGTCATTGCCTGGCACTTGTGTGGCACGAATGTTACTTGCCACTTATCAGCCCAAGCCTGGATATTGTTCAGGTCTTGCTGCATTTCTGCACGGACTGCTTCAGTATCTGATGAGTCACGAATGGTGCTGAACATTGTGCAATCATCAGTGTACATCCCCACTTCTGACCTTATTATTGAGGGTAGGTCATTGATGAAGCAGCGGGAAATGGTTGGGCCCAGGACACTACCCTGAGGAACTCCTGCAGTGATGTCCTGGAGCTCAGATGATTGACCTCCAACAACCACAACCATCTTCCTTTTGCACTAGGTATGACACCAGCCAGTGGAGGGTTTGAGATAATGAGGTAATAAAATCAGGAGCTGAGTGGCTGTAGCAGAACCTAAACTGAGCGTCACTGAGCAGGTTATTGCTAAGCAAGTGCTGTTTGGTAGCTCTGCTGATGACAGCTTACATCACTTTACTGATGATTGAGAGTAGGCTGATGGGGCAGTAATTGGCCGGGTTGGACTTGTCCTTCTTTTTGTCTACAGGACATACCTGGGAAACTGGGTTGATGCCAGTGTTGTAGCTGTACTGGAACTGCTTGGCTAGGTGTGCGGCAAGTTCTGCAGCACAGGGCTTCAGTACAATTTCCGGAATATTGTCAGGGCTCATAGCGATTGCAGTATCCAGTGCCTTCTGTCATATCTTGATATCATGCGGAGTGAATCAAACCCTGAGAAACAGTACTGTATACTCCTCTCCACCTCCAGTCTGAACAATGACTTTTCACCACTTCTCTCTGCTTTCTGTCCCTGAGTCACTGTCATATCCACACCATCACTGTCACATTAATCCATGTCTTCCATTTTTCATAACAAGTCTATGAAATGTTATTTGTTTACAGGCCTTTTGAAAGTCTATATACATAAATGGATATACACGAGTAGGGGCGGAACATGTTGGTATGGTTCTTCATGAATACTTTGGATCTGTCTTAACAAAAGGGGGGGACGATGCAGATATTGTGGTTAAGGAGGAGGAGTGTGAATTATTGGATGTGATATACATAGGGAGAGGAAGTATTAATGGGATTAGCATCGTTGAAAGTTGATCCATCACCAGGGCGAGTTGAAATGTATTCCAGGCTGTCAAAAGAGGTGAGAGAGGAAATGGCAGAGGGTCTGACCATCATTTTCCAGTCCGCACTGGATACGGGTGTAGTGCCAGAGGATTGGTGAACTTTTAAAATTGTACCTCTTTAAAAAGGGAGCAAGGGATAGACCGAATAATTGCAGGCCAGTCAGTCTAACCTCAGTAGTGGGCACATTATTGGAATCTATTCTGAAAGACAGGAGAAAGTGTCACTTGGAAAGGCACAGGTTAATCACGGATATTGAGCATGGATTTGATAAGGGAAGATATTGTTTGACCAAGTTGACTGAATTTTTCGAAGAAGTAGCAAGGATGATAGATTTGGGTAGTGCAGTTGATATGGTCTACATGGATTTTGACAAGGCTTTTGTCAAGGTCCCATGTGGCGTACTAGTTAAAAAGATAAAATCCCATGGAAACCAGGGAAATTCAACAAGCTGGATGCAAAATTGTCTCAGTGACAGGAAACAAAGGGTGATTGTTGACGGGTGTTTCACTGACTTGAGGCCTGTTTCCAGTGACGTTCCACAGGGCTCAGCACTGGACTTCCTGCTTTTTTGCAGTATATTTTAACGATTTGAACGTAAATGTAGGGGGCATGATCAAGATTTGTGCAGATGGTACACAGATTGGTCGTGCGGTCGACAGCAAGGAGGATAGCTGTAGGCTGCAGGAAGATATTGATGGCAGAAAAGTGACAAATGGAATTCAACCTGGATAAGTCTAAGGTGATGCAATTGAGGAGGTCAAACAAGGCAAAGGGATAGACGATTGATAGGAAAATACTGAGAGGTGTAGAGGAAGTGAGGGACCTTGGAGTCAATGTCCACTGATCCCTGAAGGTAGCAGGTCAGGTCGATAAGGTGGTTAAGAAGGCATATGGACTCCTTTCCTTTATTAGCTGAGGTATAGAATACAAGAGCAGGAAGGTTATGCTGGAAGTATATAAATCATTGGTTAGGTCACAACCTGAGTACTGTGTGCAGTTCTGGTCACCTCATTGCACAAAGGACGTACTTGCACTAAAGAGGGTACAGAGGAGATTTACGAGGATGTTGCCTGGACTGTACAAATGCAGCTATGAAGAAAGATTAGATAGGCTGGGGTTGTTCTACTTGGAACAGAGAAGGCTGAAGGGAGACCTGATGGAAATGAACATAATTTTGTGGGGCCTGAATAGAGTGGAGGTGAAGCGTCTATTCACCTTAGCAGAGGGATCAGTGAATAGGGGGCAGTGACGTAAAGTGCTTGGTAGAAGGACTAGCGGGGAATTGAGGAGAAACTTGTTCATCCAAAAATGCAGAATTGGCTCAGTGACAGGAAACAAAGGGTAATTGTTATAATAAAAGCAAAATACTGCAGATGCTGGAAATCTGAAGTAAAAACAAGAAATGCTGGAAATACTCAGCAGGTCTGGCAGCATATGTGGAGGGAGAAGCAGAGATAATGTTTCAGGTCAGTGAAGAAGTGTCACTGACCTGTAACGCTAACTCTGCTTCTCTCTTATAGATGCTGTCAGAGCTGCTGTGTATTTCCAGCATTTCTTGTTTTTATGAAACTGTAATTGTTGACGGGTATTTTAGTGACTGGAGGACTGCTTCCTTTGGCATTCCACAGGGTTCAGTCCTGGGTCCCCTGTTTTTAGTGAGGGTCTAGAACTTACTGCCTGTAAGGATAGTTGAGGCAGAATCCCTCCACTCATTCAAAAGGAGTCTGGATTTTCACCTCAAGTGCCATAATCTTCAGGGCTCTGGATCAAATGCTGGAAGGTGGGATTAGCATAGGTGGATCATTTTTCGGCCGGTGCAGGTACAATGGGCCAAGTGGCCTCTTTCTCTGTCTTAAACTTTCTATGAGTATATTACATGAAATACGCTATCCTCATTCACACTCACAGTTACATCCTGAACGAACTCGATCAAGATTATCAGAAATGAGTTTCCATTAACCTATCCATGCTACTTGTCATTGATTAACCCATGTTTTTACAAGCAAGATATATTTTTGTGATGGGTTATGACATCTAGACGTTTCCAACCAGCAATGTTAGACTGATAGTTACAGGGTTTATCCAACCTCTACTTTTTTAAACAGTGCAACATTTACAACCCTGCAGTCCTCTGGCATCAATCCCATATCCAAGGAGGATTGAAAGATTCTGTCCAATGCCTCTGTTATTTGCACCATTCCTTCCCTCAGTAACTATCATACATCCCATCCAGACTGGATAAATGTTCTACTTTACTGCGGCACAAAATAGGTTGGATTGAAAGGTGTTAACTGAACCTGTTTGTTCAGTGACTGTAATTAATGTCAGTCTCCATGGACCTTAATGGTGTCACTGGGGGGTTTCCCTCTTCTATTAAGAAGGACTCCTTTCAATGTGTTATCCTATCGTGTCAGCGGGAGCATCAACCCGGGCACTAACAGGGATCAGCGGCTGCAGAGAGAGGGAGAGGATAGATCAGAATCTGAACAATAGATTGGAATGTTACAACAATGGGTCAGAATCTGGGAACAATAGATTGGAATGTTACAACAATGGACAGGAGTTTATCCGATTGGTTTGGCCTGGTTACTGCCGATTATTATTGGATAACATTAGAATGGCGGATCTTTTATGCTCTGAGGATGATTCAATCTTTTTACTATCCCATCCTCGCTATTATTGGTGTCCCTCGTAAGTCTCTGTATCCAACTATTTGATTCATAAACCATATTTCACTGATTTAGTGTTCTTGTCATTTAAATCGTGAGAAGACTGAAACCATTATCTTCAGTTTCTGTCACAAACTCCATTCCCGGTCCATGATCTGCATCCCCTCACTGGCCGTTGTCTGAGGCTGAACCAGGAAGTTTACAACCTCTGCTATCTATTTAATGCTGAGCTGAGTTCATCCCCATATTCCCTCCATCCCCAACAGTGCCTATTGTTATGGCCAGGTGAGGAAGGGTCAAAGTCGCTCGTCTTTATTTGACCACAACAGTGTTTGTCCTTTATAAACATTGAATATGCTGAACATCTGAGTGAGTGTTTTACATTTTACCTTTGGTGTGACGGTGGAGGGACCGATTAGACTGGTTCTCTTGAGTTTAAACATGAAAGAGGTGAGTTTATTATACTTAACAAAACAAACCCGATCTAAATACAATCATTAAAATAAATAGAACACATTTATGCACTCACTCAGACGAGAATCACACAGAAGTAGATTACAGAGTGAGAAGTAAATTTGTGGTTGGATTGGAGTCCAGAAGAAATATTTAAAAAAGAAAACTCATTCTGTGAGGTTTGACTATTCCGTGGTCTTCCTGCTGAAGTTGTCACCTTGAAGTCTTTTTCTGGTCAAAGTGCAGTTTGTCACATGGTCCACATGGCTCAGGGATTTCTTTGAGGCAGACTTGTAGCAGGCTTTCTTCCCCTGGTTACTCTGTCTGTGGCAATCTGTAGGCTTGGAGGGCCCACAGTCACATGTGGTTTTCAAATTTGTGATGTTATCTGGAGAGAGAGACGGAGAGAGAGGGAGGGGTGTGGGGGAAACACAGCCCTTCTGCTTCAGCACATTTTGAATCACTGACTTGTCTGTTTTTGTCCAGGGGAAACTCTCTGCTTTCACAGAGATAGACAGTCTCCTGACTGACTCAGTGTATTCGCTGAACCCTTACAATGAGATTCAAGGTTTGGAACTTCTATCTGTCCAGGGCTCAGGATACCAGTATTTACTCTTGGAGGAGTTTGCTCTTTCAAAGTCAATGTGTCAGGATGACATTGTATGCCGTGTTAATGAATGTAATCTTAGGTAATTGAATCACTAGAGCAAGCCAATGATTTGGGTCCAGGCTCATCAGACATGTATCTCCTGTTGTAGGATTTAGAATGTGAAAAGGTGTTTCAGATGCCAATTGCGGTGGCCATCTTGGCTGCCAGTTTTTTTGAAGGATAGCTGCAAGATTTTTTTCTATTAAACGTTTACTGTAAGTTTCCAAACGATGAATTAAATTTCATAATTTGGCTTATTGTGTTATCTTGACACCGCCACAGCACACGGGGAAAAATGTGATAACAAGAACATTTCATTGCAGAATTGTGGGAATAAAAAGAAGAAAGCACACATTCATTCTCAATAATCACTTCCCAAACTGACATATTAATCTTAGAATTGCTGCAGCAGACATTGTCTGTTACAGTTGGACTGATTTAATGTTTTGATGTTTTGTCTGGGATGGTTATGTGTGGGAATCGACCCTGGACATTGCATCAGCGATTACATTGTTTTTTTTCTCTCCTGCAATGAATCTTTAACCATTCAGGTTCCTTCTCCTTGATAATCTTTCTCCCTAAACCGACAGTGTGTAATAAATTGTCTTTTTAGACCCTGTAAGGTGTCTGGGATTTCCTCTGGGCCTTTGTTCTTGCTGAGTTTGGTTTTGCAATTGTTGGGTTCGATTAGCTTTGTGTTTGGGACCTGATCATTGTGTTCTTCAGTGGGCAGATCAACACTGACCTTACTTTTAGCTTTCTGGTGAGGTACACAAGTGTTGTTTACTTTAGGGTATTTTCCCTTCCCTTTTCCCTCTACTATGGGGAGCAACATTTTTCGAACCAGCCCCATGTCCCCTGGGATTTTATGGCTCGCAGGTGGCTGTCCATCTTTCACTGCACTCTCCTGCGACACCTCGACTCAGTGAAGCATCTCCCTCACTATTGGCTTGCCTTTTTGGGAACTTTCCTTTGTCATTGCATATTTATGTAAATGCTGTTAGCTGACTTTTTAGGTTGCCTCATTGACCTGCATTTAAGAAGGAGAGTGTGGGGTCTAATTTATCTAACAATTCAGGGTTGGCAAATCGGAGAGTAGGGGATTCCAGTTGGGAATCCTCCTGGCCCTTCTCTAACCTGTCCTCACTGTCCTTTTCAATCCTTCTCTCCTGACAGTCTGCCAGATCTGTACTTGTCTGTTCCCTCCACAGCCTTTGCTTTTTTCCTTTGGTCTGGGTGTCAATTAAATAATTTACCTGACTATTCATTTTGCCACTCGATATGGACCACTGAACCGGGATTTCAGGGATTCACATGCTTTGGGAATAGTAACAATACATGGTCTCTGTCTTGAAATGTTTTGGCCTTGGCATTTTTGTCTGCTTACCTTTTCATAACTGCCTGGGAGATCTTTAGGTATTCTTGAGCAATTGCACAGGCTGTCGTGAGCCACTTCCGGAGCATGGAAATGTAGTCTAACATGGAAGACTCAACCCTGTGTCCCAAAACTACTCCTTGATTAGTTTAAGAGGACCTCTCACCTCGTGTCCATTAGCTAATTCAAAGAGACTAAAGTCAGTGGACTCAGTGGATATGTTCCTGGTAACCAACAGGTGAAATGCCATCCCTTTGTCCCAGTCATGGGGTTACTCATAGCAGTATGGCCTGATCATTGTCTTTAGGATCTGGTGGTACTGCTCCAAAGCTCCTTGTGACTGTGGGTGGTAGACATTAGTTGTGTTATGTCTAGAATACCCATGACCTTTTCAAAAATACAGGACATAAAATGTGTGCCCTGATCCATCTGAATCTCAGCAGGTAGCCCATAACGGGTTAGCTCCTCCACCACTACCTTGGCAGAGATAGTTCTTCGGGGGAATGGCTTCTGGGAATCGGGTCACCACATTCATAATGGTGAGAAGATACTGGTTATCCCGTTTTGTTTTCAGCAGGCGTCCCACATAATGTACCAGCCGTCTGCTGAAGGGTTCTACAAAATCTGGTTTGGGAATTATGGTGAAGGTTTTATTGCAGGTTGGAGCTTCCCCACAAGGTGGCAGGTGTGACCAGTTAAACAGAACTCCACCACATCTTTGTGCAGTTGTGGTCAGTCAAAATGCTGTCTTATGTGGGCTTCAAATTTTCATCCATCAACATGTCCAGTCATTGGAAGTTCGTTGGTCATTAATATTTCTTTAAGGGACCACAGAAGCACCATTATCTGGTGAAGCACTGTCCAATCTTCATCCGCAGGTCTGTGAGGAGGTCTCCACTTCCTCACCAGCACCTCATTCTTTAAATAGTAGCACTCTGCAACTCCCTCTACTTCAGTTTTGGTTTGGACAGTCTGTGATATATTTTAACACTGGGTCGAGTTGTTGAGCCTCAACGAAGGAAGATCTAATTAACACATCCTTTGTGTTCTCTACCTTCCCAAAGAAGGTTTCAGACAACCAGACAGTAGGGGCATCCATCTCCAGTGTCAGTTCAGCCACCTCTGATGGGGATTGTTTAGCCATGGACCGAGTCACCACAGAATCAGGGAGAATGCCGGGGACCTTCCCCTGTAACTGCTCTGTGTCCCTGATCTCTTGTGGTCTCTCCAGAACCTTTGCGGAAGCTGCCACCTTTTCCCTGCCAGATCAATACCCAGGAGCAGGTCCGCATGGCCACTGGTCCTGAAAATAGGTCGCATCCCTAGTGCACCCAATATAAAGGTATGGATATATACTGCCTTCCAATTCCATTCTCCAACACTCTAGCATTCACTGCACTCTCGGAGAAAGGTCATGCCTATTCCCATCAGAAGGGATTGGGTGGCCCCTTTATCATTGAGTATGACCAGGGCTTGCTCACCTCACCAAAGGAGTAGAGGGTCACTTTTCCCTGGGATTCAAAATCCTAGTAATGCTCAAGGATTTTGTTAAGTTTTCCCCCACTCTCTGTGGTACGGTTACTGTGTCTGACTATTGCAGTTAAAGGCACAGCCTGACCTGCTGTGAATTCCATCAGCGCCCGTTTTCCTGCACTGATCTGGTGGACCCTGAGTAATCCTACAGGTTTTCCCCATCATTTACAACATTCAACTCGATGGTGACCTGCCTTGCTGCAGTGGAAACATACAGATCATTGGCCATTACTCCTGCTCTCAGTACCGCCCTATTTGGCCTGAGCATGGACCCCTGGGTGTCCAGATTTTCCTCCTTGCCTGTGGCTGCTCAGGCTCTTATCACCCTCCCACCTTTTATTCCCGGGTCTTTGGAGTGACTAGGGAATGCATTCCCTCTGGGGTTAAGGCCTTGTGTACATGGAAAAAAATCATCATCCAGAATTGCAACCTTCCTGGCTCTTTGAACCTTTTTTTCCTCTGTGTGGGTTTTAATGGGAGCGGGAGCGGGAGCGAGCTCTTGAACTCCTCGAGAAGGATCACCGCTCTGAGGTTTACATATGTGGGCTGTATCCTGATTTTCCGTATCTACTAGTCAGAGGCAAACATAAAAGCGGACTGTAAAATCTTCTATAGGTACGTAAAATGGAAACGTTTGGGTAAGACGTGTATGTGTCCATTGCAGGCAGAGTCAGGGCAATTTATAATGGGGAATCGAGAAATCGCAGAGAAGCAAAATGATCACTTTGTGTCTGTCTTCACTGAGAAAGATACAAGAAATATCCCAGAATTAGAGATCCAAGGGATTAGGGGGAATGAGGAAGCGAAGCAAATTAATATTAGTAAGAAGTTTGTGTTGGAGAAATTAATGGGGTTGAAGGTTGATAAGTCTTCAGGACCTGATATTCTAAATTCCAGAGTGTTGACAGAGGTAGCTATGGAGACAGTGGGTGCATGGGTGATCACCTTCTGGAACGGTTCCAGCATATTGGAAGGTCGCAAATGTCACCCCACGATTTAAGAAGGGAGGGAGAGAGAAAACGGGGAATTACAGATCTGTTAGCCTGACATCAATAGTAGGGAAACTGGTAGAATCTATCACAAAGGATGAGATAAATGGATAATTGGATAATAATGATCTGATTGTGCATAGACAACATAGATTTATGAATGGGAAATCATGTTTGATGAACCTGTTGGAGTTTTTTGAGCATATTAGGAACAGAATTGATAAAGTGGAGTCGGTGGATGTAGTATATTTGGATTTTCAGATGGATTTTTGATAAAGTCCCCCACAGGAGGTTGGTTAGTAAAATTAAAGCACATGGGATAGGACGTAATATACTGGCAAGGATTCAGGATTGGTTAACAAGCATAAAACAGAGAGTAGGAATAAATGGGTTATTCTCACTTTGGCAGGCTGTGACTAGTGGGGTAAGTAAAAAGGAAACATTTGGGTAAGTACTTGAGCCCCATCTGTTCACAATATGTATCATTGATTTAGATGTGGGGACCAGAGTAATAGTCCCAAGTTTGCAGATGATACAAAAAGATGTGGGAATGTATGTGTTGTGAGGAAGGTGCAAAGCGGCTTCAAGGGAATTTGGACAGACTTCGTGAGAGGGCAAGAACGTGGCAGATGGAATATAATGTGGAAAATATGAGGTTATCCACTTTGGAAGGAGGAATAGATGTGCAGGGTATTTCTTGAATGGTAAGACGTTAGAAGGTGTAGATGTAAAAAGGGATCTGGGTGTCCTTGTCAATAAGTCACTGAAGGCTGACATGCAGGGACAGCAAGCACTTAAGAAGGCTAATGGTATATTAGCCTTTATCACAAGAGAATTTGAGTACAGGAGTAGTGAAGTCTTGCTTCAATTGTATGGAACCTTGTGAGACCACACCTGGAGTACTGTGTGCAGCTTTGCACCCCTTACTTTCGGAAGTATATTATTGCCATAGGGGGAGTGCAACGAAGATTCACTAGACTTGTTCCTGGGATGGCAGGACAGTCCTATGAAGAGATTACGAAAACTGGGCCTGGATTCACCAGAATTTCAAAGAATGTGATGTGATCTCATTGAAACCTACAACAGAATGAAATGGATAGACGGGTTGATGCAGCTAAGATGTCTCCCCTGGTTGGGGAGTCTTGAACCAGCAGAGACAATTTTAAAATAAGGAAGAAGTCACTTAGGACAGAGATGAGGCGAAATTTCTTTACTTAAGGGGTTGTGAATCTTTGGAATTCTCTACCCCAGAGGGCTGTGGAAGCTCAGTCATTGATTATGTTTGAAGCAGAGATTGACAGATTTCTAAATACAAATGACATAAAGGGATATGTGGATTAGAACATTAGAACATTACAGCGCAGTACAGGCTGTTCGGCCCTCGATGTTGCGCCGACCATCTGACCTACACTATTCCATTTTCATCCATATGTCTATCCAATGACCACTTAAATGCCCTTAAAGTTGGCGAGTCTACTCTGCATTGCTGTTCCTCCTTCCAAAGTGAATCACGTCGCACTTCTCCGCATTAAACTCCATTTGCCATCTTTCAGCCCAGCTCTGCAGCCTATCTATGTCCCTCTGTACCCTACAACACCCTTCGACACTATGCACAACTCCACCGACCTTCGTGTCATCCGCAAATTTACTAACCCACCCTTCTACAGCCTCATCCAGGTCATTTATAAAAATGGCAAACAGCAGTGGCCCCAAAACAGAACCTTGCGGTACACCACTAGTAACTAAACTCCTGGATGAACATTTGCCATCAACCACCACCCTCTGTCTTCTTTCAGCTAGCCAATTTCTGATCCAAAGCTCTAAATCACCTTCAACCCCATACTTGCGTATTTTCAGCAATAGCCTACCGTGGGGAACCTGATCAAACGCCTTACTGAAATCCATATACACCACATCCACGGCTTTACCCTCATCCACCTGTTTGGTCACCTTCTCGAAAAACTCAATAAGGTTTGTGAGGCACGACCTACCTTTCACAAAACCGTGCTGACTATCGCAAATGAACTTATTCTTTTCAAGATGGTTATAAATCCTATCTGTTATAACCTTTTCCAACATTTTACCCACAACCGAAGTCAGGCTCACAGGTCTATAATTACCAGGGCTGTCTCTACTCCCCTTCTTGAACAAGGGGACAACATTTGCTATCCTCCAGTCCTCCGGCACTACTCCTGTCGACAATGACGACATAAAGATCAACAACAACGGCTCTTCGATCTCCTCCCTGGCTTCCCAGAGAATCCTAGGACAAATCCCATCTGGTCCAGGGGATTATCTATTTTCACTCTTTCCAAAAGTGCTAACACCTCCTCCTTGCGAATCTCAATCCCATCTAGCCTAGTAGGCTGTATCTCAGTAATCTCCTCGGCAACATTTTCTTTCTCTACTGTAAATACTGACGAAAAATAGTCATTTAACGCTTCCCCTATCTCCTCTGATTCCGCACACAACTTCCCACTACGAGCCTTGATTGGCCCTGTTCTAACTCTTATCATTCTTTTATTCCTGATATACCTATAGAAAGCCTTAGGGTTTTCTTTGATCCTATCCGCCAATGACTTCTCGTGTCCTCTCCTTGCTCTTCTTAGCCCTCCCTTTAGATCCTTCCTGGCTAGCATGTAACTCTCAAGCGCCCTAACTGAGCCTTCACGTCTCATCCTAACATAAGCCGCCCTCTTCCTCTTGACAAGCGCTTCAACTTCTTGAGGAAACCACGGCTCCCTCGCTCGACAACTTCCTCCCTGCCTGACAGGTACATACTTATCAAGGACACGCATTAGCTGCTCCTTGAATAAGCTCCACATTTCGTTTGTGCCCATCCCCTGCAGTTTCCTTCCCCATCCTACACATCCTAAATCTTGCCTAATCGCGTCATAATTTCCTTTCCCCCAGCTATAATTCTTGCTCTGCGGTATATACCTGTCCCTGCCCATCGCTAAGGTAAACCTAACCGAATTGTGATCACTATCGCCAAAGTGCTCACCTACATCTAAATTGAACACCTGGCCGGGTTCATTCCCCAGTACCAAATCCAATGTGGCATCGCCCCTGGTTGACCTGTCCACATACTGTGTCAGAAAACCCTCCTGCACACACTGGACAAAAACTGAAACATCTAAAGTACTCGAACTATAGTATTTCCAGTCAATATTTGGAAAGTTAAAGTCCCCCTCAATCACTACACTGTTACTCTCGCTCTTGTCGAGAATCATCTTCGCTATCCTTTCCTCTACATCTCTGGAACTATTCGGAGGTCTATGGAAAACTCCCAACAGGGTGACCTCTCCTCTCCTGTTTCTAACCTCGGCCCATACTACCTCAGTAGAGGAGTCCTCAAACGTCCTTTCTGTCGCTGTAATACTCTCCTTGATTAACAATGCCACCCCCCCCCCCACTCTTTTACCCTCTTCTCTGTTCTTACTGAAACATCTAAATCCCGGAACCTGCAACATCCATTCCTGCCCCTGCTCTACCCATGTCTCTGAAATGGCCACAACATCAGGATCCCAGGTACCAACCCATGCTGCAAGCTCACCCACCTTATTCCGGATGCTCCTGGCGTTGAAGTAGACACACTTTAAACCAAGTTCTTGCTTGCCAGTGCCCTCTTGCGTCCCTGTAACCTTATCCCCTACCTCACTACTCTCAACAGCCTGTACACTGGAACTACAATTTAGGTTCCCATTCCCCTGCTGATTTAGTTTCAACCCCCCCGAAGAGAACTAACAAATCCACCCCACCCCCCCCAGGATATTGGTACCCCTCTGGTTCAGGTGAAGACCATCCTGTTTGTAGAGGTCCCACCTACCCCAGAAAGAGCCCCAATTATCCAGGAAACCAAAACCCTCCCTCCTGCACCATCCCTGCAGCCACGTGTTCAACTCCTCTCTATCCCTATTCCTCTCTTCGCTAGCACGTGGCACGGGCAACAACCCAGAGATAACAAATCTGTTTGTTCTCGCTCTAAGCTTCCACCCTAGCTCCCTGAATTTCTGCGTTAAATCCCCATCTCTCTTCCTACCTATGTCGTTGGTGCCTATGTGGACCACGACTTGGGGGTGCTCCCCCTCCCCCTTAAGGATCCCAAAAACACGATCAGAGACATCATGTACCCTGGCACCTGGGAGGCAACACACCAACCGTGAGTCTCTCTCGTTCCCACAGAACCTCCTATCTGTTCCCCTAACTATGGAGTCCCCAATGACTAATGCTCTGCTCCTCTTCCCCTTTCCCTTCAGAGCAACAGGGACAGACTCTGTGCCAGAGACCTGTACCCCATTGCTTACCCCTGGTAAGTCGTCCCCCTCAACAGTATCCAAAACGGTATACCTGTTGTTGAGGGAAACGGCCACAGGGGATCTCTGCACTGCCTGCTGGTTCCCTTTCCTTCCCCTGATGGTAACCCATCTACCTACTTCTTTTACCTGAGGTGGGACTGCCTCCCTATAACTCCTGTCAATAATCCCTTCTGCCTCCCGAATGATCCGAAGTTCATCCAGCTCCAGTTCCCTAATGCGGTCTGCGAGGAGCTGGAGTTGGGTGCACTTCCCGCAGATGCAGTCAGCAGGGACACTCTTGGCGACCCCTACCTCCCAGATTCTGCAGGAGGAACATACAACTGCCTTTACCTCCATTCCCACTATTCTAGATTCCCAACAAATCTACTGAAAAACCAAACGAAAAAAAAGTCAAAACTTGTTCGCTTAGCAATCCGACGGACTGAACTTTTTAAATAAAAAGCTTACCTCATCAACACACCAGAGTCCTTTTTTTTTGGTTAGAGGAGGAGGGTGGGTGGGAGACACTACACGTGTAGTGTCTCGGGTACTGCCACTGCCCAAATAAATAGTTTTCCCTTACCCAGCAGTCCCCTGGTCCTCCGAAACAAAAGGGGATTAACTTGTAACTTACTGAAATTGACCGCTCAGCTGTAAGTTCGCTCCGCACCTCGTTCTGTCAAAGCTGCTCCTCGCAAAAAGAAAAAGATTTTAAAACTGCCCAAATAAATAGTTTTCCCTTACCCAGCAGTCCCCTGGTCCTCCGAAACAAAAGGGGATTAACTTGTAACTTACTGAAATTGACCGCTCAGCTGTAAGTTTGCTCCGCACCTCGTTCTGTCAAAGCTGCTCCTCGCAAAAAGAAAAAGATTTTAAAACTGCCCAAATAAATAGTTTTCCCTTACCCAGCAGTCCCCTGGTCCTCCGAAACAAAAGGGGATTAACTTGTAACTTACTGAAATTGACCGCTCAGCTGTAAGTTCGCTCCGCACCTCGTTCTGTCAAAGCTGGTCCTCGCAAAAAGAAAAAGATTTTAAAACTGCCCAAATAAATAGTTTTCCCTTACCCAGCAGTCCCCTGGTCCTCCGAAACAAAAGGGGATTAACTTGTAACTTACACTGAAATTGACTGCTCAGCTGTAAGTTCGCTCCGCACCTCGTTCTGTCAAAGCTGCTCCTCGCAAAAAGAAAACGATTTTAAAACTGCCCAAATAAATAGTTTTCCCTTACACAGCAGTCCCCTGGTCCTCCGAAACAAAAGGGGATTAACTTGTAACTTACTGATAGTGTGGTAAAAAGGAATTGAAATAGAAGATAACCCATAATCGTATTGAATGGCGGGGCAGACTAGATGGGCTGAATGGCCTACTCCTGCTCCTATGTTCCGAAGCTGCTTAACTCTTTCAAACTGGAGGTAAGTTCGCTCAGGCTACTTTCGTAGTGTTCCGAATTTTTGGTGGTACGCTTCTGATACTATCTCATATGCACCCTGGATAGCGTTTTTAGTCATCTCAGAATCTGATGAACTTTCATCTGGCAACAGTGAATACACCTCATGAGCTTTTCCTGTTACTTTGCTTTATAAAAACAGTGTCCAGTTCTCTGCCGGCCATTTCAGCTGCTTTGCAAGTTTTTCAAAAGTGACAAAAAATTCTGCCACACCCTCCTCATTGAACTTTAGAATGAACTGGGGTAACTTGAAGAACTCAGCACATGGTCCTGAGCTATGGGCAGCTCCTTCACTAGCTGTGCCTTCACTGGGTGGACTGGGTCTTCCTCTGGTTGTTTGAGCCACCTTAACTCCCTTTCCTCCTTCTCCTTCTGGAACACTCTTACTTTTTCCCTCTCTTGACGCTCACTCTGTTCGTTCTCGATCTCTCTGGAATTCTAATTCTTGTCTCTTCTGTTCTAGTTTTACCTTAGCTAACATTACTCTATCTGTTAGTGATTCTAACTCTTTCTAAGTCTTCAGCTTCAAGTGAAAAATTATTGGCCACAGGTCTTAAAATTTCGGGTTTCCTAGCTTTTGGGCGGAGAGTAATCCCTAACTGTCCAGCTACATTACTCAACTTTTCAACAGAGAGGGATTCTAAGCTGCACCGAGTTACTTCTCTCTGTATGTAACTCCTTTTATGCCAATGTAACTCCTTTATTCAAAAATGGAGGGAGACAGAAAGCAGGAACAATTATGAGGCGCATAGATAGGGCAGAGAAGAAGAAACTTTTCCCTTAGCAGAGGTGTCAATAACAGGGGGGCATTGATTTAAGGTAAGGGGCAAGTGGTTTCGAGGAGATTTGAGGGAAAAAATATTTCACTCGGATGGTGGCTGGAATCTGGAGCACACTACCTGTAAAGATGGTAGAGGCAAGAACCCTCACAACATTTAAGAAGTATTTAGATGAGCACTTGAAATGCCATAGCATACAAGGTTGCAGGCCAAGTGCTGGAAAAGGGGATTAGAATGGACAGGCTTGATGGACGGCACAGACAGAGTGGGGCGAAGGGACTGTTTCTGTGCTGTAAAACTCTGTGCATCTGTGACACTTCCAATTTCTCATTTGTTGTTGCGTTATGATCACTCGAACCGCCAGATTTCTGTTACAGCCAGGTGAGGAGGGGTCCCAGGCTCTCCTCTTGTCCTATCTTTTATTTCACTGCAGCCGGGCTTATTCCTTATTAGCAGTGGACATGCTGACCACCTCAGTGAGCATTTTACCTTTTACCGTTGTTGTGATCGTGAAAGAACAAATCAGACCGGTTTAAACAAGAGGTGAGTTTATTATACTTAACAATCCAAACTGAATCTAAATAAAATAATAAACATACACACACACACACACACACACACACAGACCTGCAAATCACACAGAAATACATTATAGAGTGAGAACTAAATTTCTATTCGGATTAGAGTCCAGAATAAATTAATAATAAACCAACATCTGTGAGATTGGGTAATTCTGTGGTCTGCACCTTTGCCTCCCTTATTTATAAGTGTCATGTCATCTGCAAGGGTTTAAATTATGTTGTTTTACATATAAGTTTATGTCACTTGTATATTTATCTATATGTCAGGAAGAGCACTGGTTTTAATACTGACCCCTGAGAAACAGCACTGTATTCTCCCCTCCCCCAGTCTGAACAATGTCTGTTCACCACTTCTCTCTGCTTTCTGTCCCCGAGTCAGTGTCATATCCACACTATCACTGTCACATTAATCCATATGTTCCATTTTTCATAACAAGTCTATGAAATGTCATTTGATCACAGGCCTTTTGATCGTCCAGATACATAACAGGAAACATACTATCCTCATCAACACTCACAGTTAGGTCATCAACTAACTTGATCAAGATAATCAGACATGATTTTCCATGATCCTATCCGTACTGTTTATCATTTAATATCACATGTTTTTCCAAGAATGATATATTTTTGTACTGGGTCACGGCCTCCAGAAATTTCCAACCACCGACATTAGACTGACTGGTCAGTAGTTATCGGGTTTATCTAATGTCTCCTTATTTAAACAGCTTGTAACAGCTTTGTCATCACTCCCAGATCCAAAGAGGATTGAAAGCTTCTGGCCAGTGCCTCTGCTATTTCCACATTCCTTCCCTCAACAAACCTCATATATCCCATCTGGACTGGGTAAATCTTCGACACTATTGTGGTGTAAAAAGTGTTGGATTGAAAGGTGTTAACGGAACCTGTTTGTTCATTGACTGTAATTAACGTCAGTCTCCAAGGACTCGAATTGTGTCACTGGAGGGTTTCCCTCTTCTATTAATAATGGACTCTTTCCAATGTGCTGGCTCATAGTGTCAGTGGGAGCATCACCCCCGGCACTAACAGAGATCAGCGGCTCCAGAGAGCGAGAGAGGAGAGATCAGAATCTGAGAACAATAGATTGGAATGTTATAACAATGGACAGCAGGAATTTCACCTATTGGTTTAGCCTCGGTACTGCAGATTATTTTTGGATAACATTAGATTTGCGGATCTGTTTTGCTCCGAAGATGATTCAAACGATTTACTATCCCATACTCGCTATTATTGGTGTCCCTGGCAAGTCTCTGGATCCAACTATTCGATCTATAAATCATATTTCACTGATATAGTGTTCTTGTCATGTAAATCTTGGGAAGACTTAAGCCACAGTCTTCAGTCTCTGTCTCACATTCCACTCTGCATCCAATATCTGCATTCCCCTCCCTACCCAATGTCTGAGGCTGAAACAGACTGCTTGGAACTTCTTTGCTATATTTATACCTGAGCTGAGTTCATTGCCATATTCTGCCTATCACCAACCCTACCTGCTACTACCTCTGTAATATCACCCATCATCATCTCTGCCCATCTGCTAATAAACCCTCATCTGTGCCGTTGTTAAATCCACACTTAACTATTCCAATTCTATCCTGGTCACCCTCCCAGATATCAACCTGCATAAACAACAGCCCATCCAGAACTCTGCTGCCAACATCCTAACTCAGACCAAATCCCGATCGCCCATTACTTCTGTGCTCACTGATCGACATTGGCTCCGGGCCTGGCAGTACCTAAATTTTAATATTCTCATTCTTGTGTTTGAATCCCTCCATGGCCTCACCCCTCCAATTAGTCCCATTTCCCTTCCATTGCACATATTCTTTTAAATCTTATGCCTTCAAGTCTTTTTCCAATTCCCTTTCAGAAGTGAGCTGTTTTCACTCTATTTCTTCTCCTGCTGTGATTTTCACTCTATGACGTTTCACTCTATGATGGCACTGGTGCCAACGCTATGGAAACCTGGAACTATAAAATGATGTGAACTGCACAGCCGGCCACTTCTAGTGTGGCCAGCACAGTGCCCCGTGCTGGGCAGGGAACTAGCCTGGGTATACTGTGCATGTGCTGTTAGAGTGAGGAAAGGTTTGAATTGACGTCAATCTGCCATTCCGACAGCTTGGATGTACGTCTTTAAATCTTGATCTGTGCATGTCGACTGACCGCCTGTGTTAGTCACTCTCAGCTGAACATACATTCAGCAGCACGAAGGACCCCCACTGGTGTTATTTAAAAGGACCAGGAATCCAACGTGCAGGTGAGGGTCTTGTGACTTACTTTTGCTGTTGTAAAGTTAGTGGAGCTGCTGTGGATGGTATTCTGGAGGTTGTGTTGTAAGCTGCTGCAGACATTCAGGGAGGAGAGAGGATTTGGTGAACCAACTCTGGACGAGGTATGGGGACTGTAGTTACAGTGTTTCTGGGTCTGTCACATGACCAACAAATGGAGCAGAGGCTGCAGAGAGGGGAAGCTCTGTAATGAGGGAGAAGGAGGGGGCTCTGCCTTACCCACCCCGGTTTTGCAAGAGCACTTTTCCTACCTACACCTAACCCAGGAGCAGTGAGTGAGGTGACTCTGATTCAATAAAGAGGTGGTCGCAGAGCTGTGTAACCTCCTGCAACACGACCTGGAGCCTCACACCAGGGTGAGGACGGAGCTGTCAGTGGCTGTTAAGGTCACAGTTTCATCGAACGTCTATGTATCTGGATTTTTAGAGGCAGGAGCATGAGACAAATCTAACGTAGGGATGTAGAAATCGATGTAGTCATAAAATAATTTCCGACATAAAAGGAGGCCATTTTACCCCTCCATGCCAGCTCAATCTGGAACAATCCAGTCATTCCCACTCCCCCTCTCAATCCCCCTATCCCTGCAAGTTCATTTCCTTCAGGTGCCCATCCAGTTTCCTTTTGAAATCATTGATTGTCTGATCTTCCACCACCCTCACGGGTAGTGAGTTCCATCTCATTACCATTCACTGTGTAAAAAAAGTTCTTTCTCATATTCCCCCTGTATCTCTTACCCAAAACCTTCCATCTGAGTCCCCTTGTCCGTGTTTCATCAGTAAATGGGAATAGTTTTTCCTTGTCTATCTTATCGACTTCTGTCATAATCTTGTAAACCTCTATCAAATCTCTCTCAATCTCCTTTACTCCAGGGAGAACAACTCCAGCTCATCCAAACTAACCTTGTAACATCGATAGCACAGATAGATGGATATTTGCTCTGTTTGTAAACCCGTGCCATTCCTGCACTGTATGTGTTTGATGGGAACAGTGTAGAGGGAGATTTACTCGATATCTAACCCTGTTTATTTTTCTTCCCCTTTTATATATCCCATATTGAGGGGGCCTTTATTCTCAGGCCCGCTTTATATACATATTTAAATTTTTTAAATAACTTTATTTAAAACAGATAAATAAACCAAAATCTCAAATTAAAATGCCATTCGCGGCGTCGATGATGCACTCCAGTCCCTGTGGTGCCCACCGGTCACAGAAGGCCTCATGCGTACCGGCGGAAACTACATGCTCCTTCTCCAGGGACACCCGGGCGCGAGCGTAACCACAGAAGAGGGGCTGGCAATCGGGGAGGACGGACCCCCCGACGGCCCGCAGCCTGGACCTGTGAATTGCCACCTTTGCCAGGCCCAGGAGCAGACCGACGAGGAGATCCTCCTCCCGGCTTAAGCCCCTCCACACTGGGTGCCCAAATATCAGGAGCGTGGGACTGAAGTGCAGCCAGAAGATGTGGTGCATCCCCTTCAAATACTCAAAGCGGGGCTGCAACCTCGTATATATGTGAAACACGGACTCGCCCAGGACGCAGAAAGTATAGGCGGCCTGGGAGTCTGTGAACCTACGTAAAAGTCTGCTGTACGGGACCGCCCTGTGCAACACCCTCCACCCCAGACGCCCGAGGTAAAGGGGGAAGACTCCCGCGTAAAGAGACCTCCATCGGGGTTTCCCCTCCCTGCCAGATTGCAAGGCAGACCGCCAGGGCGTATCCGGCCAGCTGACGAAGGCGAGGAAGTGGAGAGTGTGCAGGAGCAGCCCGTGCAGGAAACCCCTCTCCGCTGACTGCAATGGCACGGAGGGCATTTTCCGAGAGGCGGCTCGGGCTGTGTGGGACTGGCTCCTGAAGAGGGTTTGGGGGCCTGGGTCCGCTCTCCCGAGCCCAATCACCACCCACAGTGAGGGGCATCCCAGGTGCTTCGGCTACTCCTCTGCCCACTGGTCCGACCCTGGAGCAGGCCGCCCGGACAGCCGAGGCACTCTCCTCAGCTGGCGAGGGAGCACCCTGACTGGACGTGAGCATGTTCCAGACTCGGAATAGATCCCGATAAAAGACAGGCAACTCCCTCAGAGAGGCGCGGCTAACGGACTCCACTGGGAGCTGTGTGTCGTCTTGAAGGCAGTGACACTGGTGGAAAAAATACGTCGCCAGCGCACACCATCTGGGAGGACGATCTCTGCAGGTATCTCTGCAGGGTCCGAACGTGGAGAGTCGAAGCCTGGGTGCGGACGCACACCAGCGACTGGCCGCCCTCCTCCATCAGGAGACTCAGGACCACGGCAGAGACCCTGTGTTTCCTCTTGCCCCAGATGAAATCGACGAATTTCTTCTGGTTCTTGGTGTGTAATGCAGGGGGCGGGGCCAAAGTGACCAACGGGTACCACAGCATGGAGGCCACAAGTTGGTTTATGACCAGCGCCCGGCCCCTGTAGTAAAGCACTCGGAGCAGTCCTGCCCAGCGCCCCAGCAGAGTGGTGACTTTCGCCTCCAACTCCTGCCAGTTTGCCGGCCAGGCTTCCTCAGGTGGACTCCCAGATAGAGGAGGTATGTGGTGCTCCACACAAAAGGTGTCAAGTCTTTCGGCAGGGAGTCCACCCGTCACTGGCCCACCAGGGGTCTGGAACATTTCTCCCAATTGATCCTCGCGGAGGACGCAGCAGAAAAGGTCTGCTGGCAGTCGTGCATCCTCCACAGGTCAATGGGATCTGTGACCGTGAGGAGCACGTCGTCGGCGTAAGCCGAGAGGACAACCCGCGTGGCCCGCTCGCGCAGAGCCAATCCCGCCAACCTCCTGCGAAGCAGGCACAGGAAGGGCTCCACGCAGATAGTTTGCAATTCGTCGGACATGGGGCATCCCTGACGCACTCCTCTCCGAAAGCGAAGGGGCGCAATCAAGGACCCGTTAACTTTGACTAGACACTCTGCGGTGGCGTATAAAAGTCGGACCCGGGCCACAAAATGCGGCCCGAGTCTGAAAGCACGCAGAGTCCCGAAAAGGTATTCGTGATCCACCCTGTCGAACACCTTCTTCTGATTGAGGGAGACAAAGGCGGCCGACTGACCAGTCCTCTGGGAAAGATGGATCAAATCCTGGAGCAGGTGGATGTTGGCCTGGATGGACCAGCCTGGGATCGTGTAGGACGGGTCGTGCCAGCACGGAGCCCAGGCAGGTTGACATAACCCGGGCAAAAATCTTTTAATCCATGCTGAGGAGGGAGACTGGACCCCAGTTTTTAAGCAGGCAGAGATCGCCCCACTTCGGCAGCCGGACGATGACTCAGTCGCCAGGCTTTCCCCCAGTACCTGCGTGTAATCGTCCCCCAGGACGTCCCAGAACGCCCTGAGGAACTCAATGGTCAGCCCGTTCAGCCTCCGGGATTTGCCTGTCGAGCGCACCTGGAGGGCGCTGGTCAACATGAGTGGAGCCTCCAATCCTTCGACGCCCTCCGGGCTGCCCTGCAGAAAGTCTTCACACATAACCCTGCGCGAATCCTCGCTGGACGGATCCGGAGAGAACAACGCACTGTAATAACTACGGACCAGGAGGCCCATTTCCTCCAAATGTGTGACGGAGGATCCGCCGTCGGCCAGCAGCTCGATGAGCTGCTTACGGACCCCCTGCCATTTTTGCAGAGAGTAGAAGAAGGATGCGGCGCGGTCTAAATCTTCCAGGATCTGGATACGTGACCTCACATCCACGCCTCGGGACCCTTTGTGCTGCAGGTCCCTCAGCGCACCCTTCTTGCCCTTATATGTCTGCCACAGAGCCGGGTCCACCACGGCATGACCGAGGCATGACTCCAATTCGAGCACCTCCCTCTCCAGGCGCCCGATCTCGGCCTCCCGCCTCATGGTCGACCCCTTTCGCGTGCTCCTGACAGAAGACGCGGATGTTGTCTTCCCACATCCTACCATAGCATCAAGGAGGGGAAGCCCCCCGTGCTTCCTTCTCCAGACGGCCCAGAATCTACGGAACGAGTCCCAGAATCGTTCGTCCTCCAGCAGCCAGTTGTTAAAGTACCAGGACCCGGACCCTGCCCAATTTCAAACGGAGTGAACTCCACCCACACCAGGTGGTGGTCCGAGCACGGCACCAGCCGCATGGAGGCCGCCAAGAAGCGGGAGACGTATGCCTGCAAAAAGTAGAGGTGGTCGATTCGTGACCCTTCTCCTCGAGACCTCCACGTGAAGGTGCTGGAGTCGGGATGGAGATTCCACCAGACGTCTACCAAGTTGAGGGAGCTGATCAGTTCCCTCAACTTCTCCACCGACGCTTGGTCGCACGGGGGACCGGAGCGATCCCCCAACTCGAGGGTGCAGTTAAAATCCACCCCCCCGCCCCCCCAGGATGATGCACTCGCTGCTATCGATGGAGCTCAAGAGAGCGGACACTTCTTCAAAGAAGCGAGCTTGCAACGCGCCGGGCCTGGGCACGTACACGTTCACAAAGTGGAGCGGCACGCTACCCAGGCGAACGGTGACGTGGAGTAAGCGGCCCAGCAATAGGTCGTTGACACCCAAAATCTCCGGCTGAAAAGTCGGGGCCCACAAGATACCCCACTAGAAGTAGGGGTGTGGTGACTCATGTAGGCCCCACCCTGCCACTCCAGGAGCCAGGTGGCTTCGTCTCCCGGAACGGTGTGGGTTTTCTGCAGAAAGCTCACCCGTATCTCCCTTCCCTAAGGACTGAGTGATTGTGAAATCTGCGGTGAGACCCCCTGCTGCACTTGATGTTGATGTTGTCGATGGTTATCTTCATGTCAAAGGTACTCAAAAGCCGTCTCCAACACCTCACTGTGAGGAGGGAGTGGAAGTGCACCTGGCCTTCCATTCACCAACAACCCATTGAGGAATGCATTAAAACGCTGCCTCAGAACCAGTTTCACGCTTGCACGCTTTCCCGCTTTCTTGAGGGCGGCACGGATGGACTGGATGGTCAGTGCCAGACTTGACCAATGGCCGAGGGCCAGCTGAGCCTTATTGCAGCAACCACTGCTAGCCTTGAGGAATTCCCTGAGTTCCACCATGGGGATGACAGGAGACTCGTTGGGAGGCACGAGGGACTCCACCACCTCACTGGTGATGAAATCAAGGTCATCCTCCGTGCCCCACACCGAGTCTCCATCCTCCTCCTAGTCATCACCCACCACAGACTGTGGGGCGGACGCCCCGGCCTCGCCAGCTGCTCCCATCTCTGTCACGATCCCACCTCCAGGATCGATGGCAGAGAAGTCTTCTCTGGGTTCTACTGTGAAACTGGAGCATGTGGGCACCAGAGGTTCAGGAACGCTCTTCACCTCCGTCCCCAGGCCAATGTGTGGTCCAGGGGATATTGGAGTTCCCGACTCTGGAAATCCAGCCAGAGCCGAGAACAGAGGCGGAGAGAGGAGGCCATCTCCCGCTCCGCCAGCACCCACAGGTCCAGCAGATGGGGCAGCATTTTCGGTTATAATCGGGTGTGGTGTCTTCTGGTAGTGAGTGGATTCTGGCTGGGAGGGCCGATCCATTGGGGCCTTGCCCACCTCTCCACTCAGGGCACCCGTCCCAATGGCAAAATGGGATGCGTCCCCAGGCTCCCCCACCAAAAGTAGAGCTCCACTTGTTCCCACAGGAGGGGCTGCATGTAGAGGGGCCTCCCCCTCCCCTCCATCCTGAGGAATAGGGAGCTCCTGCCCAATCTTTGCAGCCTTCATGTTGGTGGTGGTGTCAGGAGGAACCTGGGAGCGGACCTTGGGCTGAGCTCAGGCTCGGGTTGTGTCATGGTGTCTAGGGGACGAGCCTCTCGGTGTTTACTTTTCCTCCACGCCTTTCTTCCACCTGGACGGGCATTTCCCTCCCCGCTGGAGGCTGCGAAAACCATAGCCTCCGGAACTGACTGGGCAGTATCTGTAGGATGTGTGTTGGAATTGGAGGTGGTGCAGTGGCGCCACACTGGGCCACCGAGGTGGAAATGGTGGACGAACATGCCCCACCCCCTTGCAGATGTGGCACCGCGTCCGGTCCGAGGTCCAGAAGATGCGGTAGGCCGTCCCCTGGAACTCTACATCGAAATCGCCCTCCAAGACCTCCTCCCACGCCAGCTGAATAAATAGCTGGCGGCGGAAGGAGTAGACATGCCGGAGGCTGTGCTCCCAAAGATCTAGCGAGACTGGCGGGAGCCCCGACCTTACCTCCCCCAGATGGTGCAGGTGGGGGAGGAGGAGCTCACTGGGAAGGAAGGGCGGGACATTTGATAGTATTATCCGCTGCGCAGTGGACCCAAGAGGGACCACCGGCAGGAAATTCCCACCCACAGTGAGCAATTTATTCAGGGTCAGGGACATGGTCTGCTCAGTCTTCAGGAAGAACACAGCCTTTCCCTACATTTTTGAGGCTGCCACAATGGTCGAGGGGCCGACAACCTTGGCCATTGCCTTCACACAAAATGCGGCCCGAGTCCGAAAGCACGCAGAGTCCCGAAAAGGTAATCGTGATCCACCCTGTCGAAAGCCTTCTCCTGATCGAGGGAGAGAAAGGCGACCGACTGACCAGTCCTCTGGGAAAGATGGATCAGGTCCCGGACCAGGTGGATGTTGTCCTGGATGGACCGGCCCGGGACCGTGTAGGACTGGTCGGGGTGGATCATGTGGGCCAGCACGGAGCCCATGCGGGTAGACATAGCCCGGGCAAAGATCTTATAATCCGTGCTGAGGAGGGAGACCGGACGCCAGTTTTTAAGCAGGCGGAGATCGCCCCTCTCCGGCAGCAGGACGATGACCGCCCTGCGCCACGAGAGGGGCATCTCCCCGGTCGCCAGGCTTTCCCCCAGGACCCGCGCGTAATCGTCCCCCAGGACGTCCCAGAACGCCCTGAGGAACTCCACGGTCAACCCATCCAGCCCTGGGGATTTGCCCCTGGAGAGCTGGTGGAGGGCGCCAGTCAGCTCCGCCAACGTGAGCGGAGCCTCCAATCCTTCGGCGCCCTCCGGGCTGACCTGCGGCAGGTCCTCCCACAAAACTGTGCGCGCATCCTCGCTGGACGGATCCGGAGAGAACAACGCACTGTAATACGTCCGGACCAGGAGGCCCATTCCCTCTGGATCCGTGATGGAGGATCCGTCGTCGGCCAGCAGCTCGACGAGCTGCTTACGGACCCCCCGCCATTTTCCCAGCGAGTAGAAGAAGGGTGAGGCGCGGTCCAAATCTTTCAGGATGTGGATCCGCGACCTCACGTACGTGCCTCGGGACCCTATGAGCTGCAGGTTCCTCAGCGCGCCCTTATTCTCTTTGTACGCCTGCCACAGGGCCGGGTCCACGACGGCATGACCGAGGCGGGATTCCAAGTCGAGCACCTCCCTCTCAAGGCGCCCGATTTCGGCTTCCCGCCTCTTGGTCGACCCCTTCGCGTACTCCTGACAGAAGACGCGGATGTGAGTCTTGCCCACATCCCACCACAGCCTCAAGGAGGGGAAGCCCACCTGCCTCCTTCTCCAGTCGGCCCAGAATCGACAGAAGGAGTCCCGAAATCGCACGTCCTCCAGCAGCCAGTTGTTAAAGTGCCAGTGCGCGGACCCCGCCCGCGTGCGGAGCGGAGTGAATTCCGCCCACACCAGGCGGTGGTCCGAGCACGGCACCATCCGCATGGAGGCCGCCGAAACGCGGGAGACGTACGCCTGTGAAATGTAGAGGCGGTCGATTCGCGACCCCCCTCCTCCAGACCTCCACGTGAAGGCGCTGGAGTCGGGATGGAGATTCCGACAGACGTCCACCAAGTTAAGGGAACTGATCAGTCCCCTCAACTTCTCCACCGACGCTTGGCCGCGCTGGGGACCGGAGCGATCCCCCACCTCGAGGGTGCAGTTAAAATCCTGGGCGCGTACACGTTCACAAAGTGGAGCGGCACGCTACCCAGGCGAACAGCGAGGTGGAGCAAGCGGCCCGGCACTAGCTCCTTGATCCCCAAGATCTCCGGCTGAAAAGTCGGGGCCAACAAGATAGCCACCCCACTAGAAATAGGGGTGAGGTGACTCATGTAGACCCCACCGTGCCACTCCAGGAGCCACGTGGCTTCGTCTCCTGGAACGGTGTGGGATTCCTGCAGAAAGCTCACCGCGTATCTCCCTTCCCTGAGGACTGAGAGATTGTGAAATCTGCGGTGAGCCCCTGCTGCCGTTGATGTTGAGGCTGGCTATGGTTATCTTCATGTCAAAGATAATTAAAACCCGTCACAAACACCTCACTGTGAGGAGGGAGTGGAAGTGCACCTGGCCCTCCACTCCCCCAGCAACCCATTGAGGAACACATTAAAACGGCGCCTCTCAACCAGTTTCACGTCCGCGCGCTTGCCCGCTATCTTAAGGGCGGCACGGACGGACTGTATGATCAGCGCCAGATTCGACCGACGGTCGAGGGCCAGCTGAACTTTATTGCGGCAACCTCTGCAAGCCACGAGGAAATCCCGGAGTTCCGCCGTGGGGATGAGAGGAGATTCAGTGGGAGGCACGAGAGACTCCACCACCTCACTGGCGATGGAATCAAGATCATCCTCCGTGCCCCACACCGAATCCCCATCCTCCTCAGGGTCATCACCGCCACTGGCCGACACACCCACCACACACTGTGGGGCGGACGTCCCGGCAGCGCCAGCTGATCCCGCTTCCATCAGGATCCCACCCCCAGGATCGATGGCGGAGGAGTCCTCTCTTTGTTCTATTGTGAAACTGGAGCCTGTGGGCGTCAGCAGTTCAGGACTCCCCCTCACCTCCATCCCCAGGCCAATGAGTGGTCCAGGGGAGACAGGCGTTCCCGACTCCAGAAATCCAGCCGGAGCCGAGACCTGAGGAGGCGGAGGGAGGAGGCCATCTCCCCCACCGCCAGCACCCACAGGCCCAGCAGATGGGGCAGCGTTCTCGGTTACAACCGGGTCGGGTGTATCCTGGTTGGTGGTGGACTCCAGCTGGGAGGGCCGACACTTTGAGGCCCCGCCCTCCCCTTTACTCAGGGCACCCGACCCAGTGGCAGTGGCAGAATGGGTGGCGTCCCCAGGCTCCTCCATCACAAGCACGGCTCCACTGGCTTCCCCTGGAGGGGTCACATGTACAGGTGTCTCCCCCTCCACTCCATCCTGAGGAATAGGGATCTCCTGCCCAGACTTTGTGGCCTTGGTGGTGGCGTTACGGGAAACCTGGGGACCCGAAACCGGAGACAGCTCACCTTCAACAGATGGGCCCTGCGCCTCAGGGCCCCTTGTCACCTCTGTGGAAGGCTGCCTTCTCCTCTTTTTCCCAGTTGGGTGCGGAGGCTCAGAGACCTCCATATTATCAGAGGCCTCCACCTCTGCACTCACCTTTTTTTTATTCACCCTGGGCCTGAGCCCAGCCCTGGGGCAAGTTGACTCCCCGAGATCGGGCTTTGTGCTGAGCTCAGACTCGGGTAGTGTCTCTGTGTCCAGGAGACGTGCCTCTCGATGTTGATTTCTCCTCCGCGCCTTCCTTCCACTTGGACGGTCACCCGTTCCCTGCCGGAGGCCATGAAAACAACAGCCTCCGGTACCGACTGTATGGTATCTGGTAGAGGAGTAGGGGGGTGGGAGGAGGTGCAGCGGTGCCACCCTGGGCCGCCGATTTGGAGTTGGCAGGAGGGAGGTTGGGGCAGTTCTTACGAACATGGCCCACCCCCTTACAGACATGGCACCGCACCCCGTCCAAGGTCCAGAAGACGCGGTAGGCCAAGCCCTGGAACTCTACATTAAAGTGGCCCTCTGCAACCTCCTCCCACGCCAGCTGCATGAATAACTGGCGGCGGAATTAGCACACGTGTCAGAGGCTGTTCTGCCGAAGACCGAGCGGGACTGGGATGAGCCCCGTCTTCACCTGCCCCGGACGGTGCAGGTGGGGAAGGAGGAGCTCACCAGGAATGAAGGGCGGGACATTGGATGGAGTGAGCCTTTGCACAGTTTCCTCCAGGTGGTCCACTGGCAGGAAGGTCCCGCCCACGGTGAGCCCCTTGCTCAGAGCCAGGGACACCGCCTGCTCGGTCTTCAGGAATAACACTGCTTTCCCGTACATTTTAGAGGCTGCAACAATGGCCGAAGGGCCGACAACCTCGGCCATTGCTTTCACACATGCCTCTACAGTCATGTTCGGGTGGATGTCGCTATTGACCCCATGTTTCGATGTTAATAAAGCAAACGCCGACGGGGCAACAGGTGCAGCTGCAGCAGCCGCAGCAGCATATGAACGGGAAGGCCCCGCCACCGGCGAAGGAGGGCTTGCCATGGGGTCTAAGAGCCACGTCCACCCCCAAGAAACAAAGCAAATTTACAATTGAAACAATAAACAAACAAACTGTAAACAAAGTGGAGTGGGAGTTGAGGAGGATAGGGGTAGGAAGGTAAAAGAAAATGGGAGGATAGATAACTGAGGCGACTGAGTGGAGGAAGGGAGAGAAAGGCTGACAGGGATGTTTGAGCCAGCTGCCAGTTGGAGCACCTTTGTAACAATTAGTCCAAAACTGTTTGTTGTCTTCTAGTTGGGGGAGGCTTCTTCGCCCGGGATGGCTGAAGCCGCCCGGTACTCTCCTCTTCTGCTTTTAACAAAAAAAGTCTTGCCCAGGCAACTCCAGCTGTCCCGAGCAGGTAATTGGGGTGCAAGCACCAATACAAATACAGGGGCCCCCTACTGGATTTGGCAGCCCCGCCCAAGTCTTCCGGCCTCTTCTCCCTCCCCTCAAACAGTCGAAACTTAAGTTCCAGAGATGTAGAGGAAAGGATAGCAAAGATGATTCTCGACAGGAGCGAGAGTAGTTGTTATGGGGGACTTTAACTTTCCAAATATTGACTGGAAATACTGTAGTTCGAGTACATTAGATAGGTCAGTTTTTGTCCAGTGTGTGCAGGAGGGTTTTCTGACACAGTATGCAGACAGACCAACCAGGGGGGATGCCACATTGGATTTGGTACTGGGTAATGAACCCGGCCAGGTGTTAGATTTAGATGTAGGTGAGCACTTTGGTGATAGTGATCACAATTCGGTTAGGTTTACCTTAGCGATGGGCAGGGACAGGTATAGACCGCAGGGCAAGACTTATAGCTGGGGGAAAGGAAATTATGATGCGATTAGGCAAGATTTAGGACGCGTAGGATGGGGAAGGAAACTGCAGGGGATGGGCACAAATGCAATGTGGAGCCTATTCAAGGAGCAGCGACTGCGTGTCCTTGATAAGTATGTACCTGTGAGGCAGGGAGGAAGTTGTCGAGCGAGGGAGCCGTGGTTTACTAAAGAAGTTGAAGCGCTTGTCAAGAGGAAGAAGAAGGCTTATGTTAGGATGAGACGTGAAGGCTCAGTTAGGGCGCTTGAGCGTTACAAGCTAGCCAGGAAAGATCTAAAGGGAGAGCTATGAAGAGCGAGGAGAGGACACGAGAAGCCATTGGCGGATAGGATCAAGGAAAACCCTCAGGCTTTCTATAGGTATATCAGGAATAAAAGAATGACCAGAGTTAGATTAGGGCCAATCAAGGATAGTAGTGGGAAGTTGTGTGTGGAATCAGAGGAGATAGGGGAAGCGTTAAATGAATATTTTTCGTCAGTATTTACAATAGAGAAAGAAAATGTTGTCGAGGAGAATACTGAGATACAGACTACTAGGCTCGATGGGATTGAGGTTCACAAGGAGGAGGTGTTAGCAATTTTGGAAAGTGTGAAAATAGATAAGTCCCCTGGGCCAGATGGGATTTATCCGAGGATTCTCTGGGAAGCCAGGGAGGAGATTGCAGAGCCTTTGTCCTTGATTTTTATGTCGTCATTGTCGACAGGAATAGTGCCGGAAGTCTGGAGGATAGCAAATGTGCCCTTGTTCAAGAAGGGGAGTAGAGACAGCCCTGGTAATTATAGACCTGTGAGCCTTACTTCGGTTGTGGGTAAAATGTTGGAAAAGGTTATAACAGATAGGATTTATAATCATCTTGAAAAGAATAAGTTCATTAGAGATAGTCAGCACGGTTTTGTGAAGTGTAGGTCGTGCCTCACAAACCTTATTGAGTTTTTCGAGAAGGTGACCAAACAGGTGGATGAGGGTAAAGCCGTTAATGTGGTGTATATGGATTTCAGTAAGGCGTTTGATAAGGTTCCCCACGGTAGGCTATTGCAGAAAATACAGAAGTATGGGATTGAAGGTGATTTAGAGCCTTGGATCAGAAGTTGGCTAGCTGAAAGAAGACAGAGGGTGGTGGTTGATGGCAAATGTTCATCCTGGAGTTTAGTTACTAATGGTGTACCGCAAGGATCTGTTTTGGGGCCACTGCTGTTTGTCATTTTTATAAATGACCTGGATGAGGGTGTAGAAGGGTGGGTTAGTAAATTTGCGGATGACACGTAGGTCGGTGGAGTTGTGGATAGTGCCGAAGGATGTTGTAGGTTACAGAGGGACATAGATAGGCTGCAGAGCTGGGCTGAGAGATGGCAAATGGAGTTTAATACGGAGAAGTGTGAGGTGATTCACTTTGGAAGGAGTAACAGGAATGCAGAGTACTGGGCTAATGGGAAGATTCTTGGTAGTGTAGATGAACAGAGAGATCTTGGTGTCCAGGTACATAAATCCCTGAAGGTTGCCACCCAGGTTAATAGGGCTGTTAAGAAGGCATATGGTGTGTTAGCTTTTATTATTAGGGGGATCGAGTTTCGGAGCCACGAGGTCATGCTGCACCTGTACAAAACTCTGGTGCGGCCGCACCTGGAGTATTGCGTGCAGTTCTGGTCACCACATTATAGGAAGGATGTGGAAGCTTTGGAAAGGGTGCAGAGGAGGTTTTCTAGAATGTTGCCTGGTATGGAGGGAAGGTCTTACGAGGAAAGGATGGGGGACTTGAGGTTGTTTTCGTTAGAGAGAAGGAGGAGGAGAGGTGACTAATAGAGACATATAAGATAATCAGAGGGTTAGATAGGGTGGATAGTGAGAGTCTTTTGCCCCGGATGGTGATGGCAAACACGAGGGGACATAGCTTTAAGTTGAGGGGTGATAGCTATAGGACAGATGTGAGAGGTAGTTTCTTTGCTCAGAGAGTAGTAAGGGCGTGGAACGCCCTGCCTGCAACAGTAGTGGACTCGCCAACTTTAAGGGCATTTAAGTGGTCATTGGAAAGACATATGGATGAAAATGGAAAAGTGTAGGTCTGATGGTTTCACAGGTCGGCGCAACATCGAGGGCCGAAGGTTCTGTACTGCGCTGTAATGTTCTATGTTCTATGTTCTACCTCTCTCCACTTTTTCCAGTCTCCACTCTGCAGTTGCTGCAGCACAGGTGCAGCTGCTCCCCCTGATTACTGGCAGGAAGTGCTTCAAATTGCCCAGCCAATCACAGTGTTGTACCTGTCCTGGGAGTGTTTGATGGGGACAGTGCAGAGGGAGCTTTACTCTGTATCTAACCCCATGCTGTACCTCTTCTGGGAGTGTTTGATGGGGACAGTGTAGAGAAAGATTTACTCTGTATCTAACCCATTTTTTTCCTCTTTTTTCTTTTCTTTCCCCCGTTTTTTAAACTTCTGTTGAACTGAACAGTTTAGAGGCAGCTTGAATCTGTATCGAAGCCGTGCTGCCCCTGCCATAAACTTCAGCACAAATAAAATTCCTATCCAAACTCGCACCAAGTTAAAGGCCTGCTCAAGTCACAAACAGAAACCCGACCTGAATCCGACGGAGCCATATGGGACCCGAGCCCGACCCGGCCCAGGTCCCTCCATTTTCCCCCGAGACCGACCCGACCCGACCCAAGCCCAAAGGTCGAGTTCGGAAGAATGGCCCGACACATGTCATCGGGTCCCATCGGGTTTGGGTCGGGTAACAGGCCTTTCCACCAAGTCCCGTTGATCCATCACTACTATGCTCACTGGCTTACGTTGGTTCCTGGTCCAGTAATGCCTCGATTTTAAAATTCTCATCCGAGCTTTCATTGCAGCAGCTTTTTCGGGAGCAGAGAGTGAGCGAGTGAGCAGCTAGGAAGGTCAGTTTGAAAGTAAATTTAATTTCCTTTTGTTTTTCGGCGGAGGCCAGGGGGCTGCTGGGTAAGTAAAACACTATATATTTGGGCGGTTTCTGAACCCGAGACACCACACTTGTCGTGTCTCCCACCCGCCCTCCTCCTCTAACCAAAAAAAAAAGGACTCGGTGGGGTGTTTATAAGGTAAGGCTTTTTCAATTTCTCTGGTTTTATTGTGATTGGTAAAAACTTTTCGTTCCTTTTTCATTTAACTAAGTTAAGCTTAAGATTAAAAATGGCAGGAGATCTCAGACCCGTGTCATGCTCCTCTTGCTCAATGTGGGAGCTCAGGGACATGGCTGATGACCCTGACTCCTTCACGTGCAGGAAGTGTGTCGAACTGCAGCTCTTGTTAGACCGCATGACGGCTCTCGAGCTGCGGATGGACTCACTTTGGAGCATGCGCGATGCTGAGGAGGTCGTGGATAGCACGTTTAGTGAATTGGTCACATCGCAGATTAGGATTGCTGAGGGAGAAAGGGAATGGTGACCAAAAGGCAGAGAAAGAGCAGGAAGGCAGCGCAGGAGTCCCCTGCGGTCATCTCCCTCCAAAACAAGTATACCGTTTTGGATACTGTTGAGGGAGATGGCTCACCAGGGGAAGGCAGCAGTAGCCAGGTCCATGGCACCGTGGCTGGCTCTGCTGTTCAGAAGGGCGGGAAAAAGAGTGGAAGGGCTATAGTCGTAGGGGATTCGATTGTAAGGGGAGTAGATAGGCGGTTCTGTGGCCGAAAACGAGGCTCCCGAATGGTATGTTGCCTCCCAGGTGCACGGGTCAGGGATGTCTCAGATCGGCTGCAGAACATTCTAAAGGGGGAGGGTGAACAGCCAGTTGTCATTGTGCACATAGGCACTAATGATATAGGTAAAAAACGGGATGAGGTCCTGCAAGCAGAGTTTAGGGAGTTAGGAGCCAAGTTAAAAAGTAGGACCTCAGAGGTAGTAATCTCAGGATTACTACCCGTGCCACGTGATAGTCAGAGTAAAAATGAAAGAATAGTCAGGATGAATGCGTGGCTTGAGAGATGGTGCAGGAAGGAGGGGTTCAGATTTTTGGGACATTGGGACCGGTTCTGGGGGAGGTGGGACTATTACAAATTGGACGGTCTACACCTGGGCCGGACTGGAACCAATGTCCTTGGAGGTGCTTTTGCTAACGCTGTTGGGGAGGGTTTAAACTAATGTGGCAGGGGGATGGGAACCAATTGAGGTCAGTTGACAGTAAGGAGGTAGTAACAAAAGCCTGTAAGGAACTAGATAATGAAGTCAGTGTGTCTAAGGGGAAGAACAGGCAGGAAGCAGATGATGAATATAAAGGGACTGGTGGTCTGAGGTGCATTTGTTTTAATGCAAGAAGTGTAGTAGGTAAGGCAGATGAACTTAGGGCTTGGATTAGTACCTGGGAGTATGATGTTATTGCTATTACTGAGACTTGGTTGAGGGAAGGGCATGATTGGCAACTAAATATCCCAGGATATCGATGCTTCAGGCGGGATAGAGAGGGAGGTAAAAGGGGTGGAGGAGTTGCATTACTGGTCAAAGAGGATATCACAGCTGTGCTGAAGGAGGGCACTATGGAGGACTCGAGCAGTGAGGCAATATGGACAGAACTCAGAAATAGGAAGGGTGCGGTAACAATGTTGGGGCTGTACTACAGGCCTCCCAACAGCGAGCGTGAGATAGAGGTACAAATATGTAAACAGATTATGGAAAGATGTAGGAGCAAAAGGGTGGTGGTGATAGGAGATTTTAATTTTCCCAACATTGACTGGGATTCGCTTAGTGTTAGAGGTCCAGATGGAGCAGAATTTGTAAGGAGCATCCAGGAAGGTTTTCTAGAGCAGTATGTAAATAGTCCAACTCGGGAAGGGGCCATACTGGACCTGGTGTTGGGGAATGAGCCCGGCCAGGTTGTTGAAGTTTCAGTAGGGGACTACTTTGGGAATAGTGATCACAATTCCGTAAGCTTTAAAATACTCATGGACAAAGACGAGAGTGGTCCTAAAGGAAGAGTGCTAAATTGGGGGAAGGCCAACTATACCAAAATTCGGCAGGAGCTGGGAAATGTAGATTGGGAGCAGCTGTTTGAAGGTAAATCCACATTTGATATGTGGGAGGCTTTTAAAGAGAGGTTGATTAGCGTGCAGGAGAGACATGTTCCTGTGAAAATGAGGGATAGAAATGGCAAGATTAGGGAACCATGGATGACAGGTGAAATTGCGAGAGTAGCTAAGAGGAAAAAGGAAGCATACATAAGGTCTAGGCGGCTAATGAAAAACGAAGCTTTGAAAGAATATCGGGAATGTCGGACCAATCTGAAACGAGGAATTAAGAGGGCTAAAAGGGGTCATGAAATATCTTTAGCAAACAGGGTTAAGGAAAATCCCAAAGCCTTTTATTCATATATAAGGAGAAAGAGGGTAACTAGAGAAAGGATTGGCCCACTAAAGGACAAAGGAGGAATGTTAGGCTTGGACTCAGAGAAAATGGGTGAGATTCTAAACGAGTACTTTGCATCGGTATTCACCGAGGAGAGGGACATGACGGATGTTGAGGTTAGGAACAGATGTTTGATTAATCTAGGTCAAGTCGGCATAAGGAGGGAGGAAGTGTTGGGTTTTCTAAAGGGCATTAAGGTGGACAAGTCCCCAGGTCCGGATGGGATCTATCCCAGGTTACTGAGGGAAGCGAGAGAGGAAATAGCTGGGGCCTTAACAGATATCTTTGCAGCATCCTTAAACACGGGTGAGGTCCCGGAGGACTGGAGAATTGCTAATGTTGTCCCCTTGTTTAAGAAGGGTAGCAGGGATAATCCAGGTAATTATAGACCGGTGAGCCTGACGTCAGTGGTAGGGAAGCTGCTGGAGAAGATACTGAGGGATAGGATCTATTCCCATTTGGAAGAAAATGGGCTCATCAGTGATAGGCAACATGGTTTTGTGCAGGGAAGGTCATGTCTTACCAACTTAATAGAATTCTTTGAGGAAGTGACAAAGTTGATTGATGAGGGAAGGGCTGTCGATGTCATATACATGGACTTCAGTAAGGCGTTTGATAAGGTTCCCCATGGCAGGCTGATGGAGAAAGTGAAGGCGCTTGGGGTCCAAGGTGTACTAGCTAGATGGATAAAGAACTGGCTGGGCAACAGGAGACAGAGAGTAGCAGTAGAGGGGAGTTTCTCAAAATGGAGACGTGTGACCAGTGGTGTTCCACAGGGATCCGTGCTGGGACCACTGTTGTTTGTGATATACATTAATGATTTGGAGGAAAGTATAGGTGGACTGATTAGCAAGTTTGCAGACGGCACTAAGATTGGTGGAGTAGCAGATAGTGAAGGGGACTGTCAGAGAATACAGCAGAATATAGATAGATTAGAGAGTTGGGCAGAGAAATGGCAGATGGAGTTCAATCAGGGCAAATGCGAGGTGATGCATTTTGGAAGATCCAATTCAAGAGTGAACTATACAGTAAATGGAAAAGTCCTGGGGAAGATTGATGTCCAGAGAGATTTGGGTGTTCAGGTCCACTGTTCCCTGAAGGTGGCAACGAAGGTAAATAGAGTGGTCAAGAAGGCATACGGCATGCTTTCCTTCATCGGACGGGGCATTGAGTACAAGAGTTGGCAGGTCATGTTACAGTTGTATAGGACTTTGGTTCGGCCACATTTAGAATACTGCGTACAGTTCTGGTCGCCACATTATCAAAAGGATGTGGATGCTTTGGAGAGGGTGCAGAGGAGGTTCACCAGGATGTTGCCTGGTATGGAGGGCGCTAGCTATGAAGAGAGGTTGAGTAGATTAGGATTATTTTCATTAGAAAGACGGAGGTTGAGGGAGGACCTGATTGAGGTGTACAAAATCATGAGAGGTATAGACAGGGTGGACAGCAAGAGGCTTTTTCCCAGAGTGGGGGTTTCAATTACTAGAGGACACGAGTTCAAAGTGAAAGGGGAAATGTTTAGGGGGGATATGCGTGGAAAGTTCTTTACGCAGAGGGTGTTGGGCACCTGGAACGCGTTGCCAGCGGAGGTGGTAGACGCGGGCACGATGGAGTCTTTTAAGATGTATCTAGACCGATACATAAATGGGCAGGAAGAAAAGAGATACAGAACCTTAGAAAATAGGCGACATGTTTAGAGAGAGGATCTGGATCGGCGCAGGCTTGGAGGGCCGAAGGGCCTGTTCCTGTGCTGTAATTATCTTTGTTCTTTGTTCTTTGCTCTTTGTTCTAGCTTTCTGACCCAACTCATTCCGAACTACTCAGAAATGAAACTGCCTCCTCAAAATACTAAATGTTGGTTTGTTTAAGGGAACACCTTCACATCACGGACTGCTGTGGTTCAGGATGAAGGCCCACCATTTTCTCATGGCAACCAGGGATGGGGAAGTAATGCTGGCCTTCCTTGTCAGAATCACCCATATCCTGAGAATGGATAGACAGGAAATAAAATAGGAATAAAATCAATGAGTTTGTAATTGACGGATTGAAACCAGGCGAGGTCTGTGATCAGAGAGAGATGTCATAATCTGATAAACAAATTGTCAACACAATTTATCTCACCAGCCCTTTGTGCTTGTCTTTCTGCTGTTGTCTTCATCAGAAAACAAGTAACAATTAATCTCGGGATTAAAAACTGCTGAATGTCAATTGTACACATGAGATACGTACTCAATGATTTCTGTTATCAGACATCAGAGAATCACACAGCACAGGAGGAGACTATTTAACAAATCGTACCAGTTCCAGCTCTTTGAAGGAGATTTCCCAATGATTCCTCTCCCCTGTTCTTTTCTCCCAGTCCAGTAAATCACCCTGTTAGTATTGATCCAATTCCCGACTGAATGTTTCTGTTAAATCTGCTTCCACAACCCTTTCAGGAAGTGAATTCCAAATCATAAACACTCGCCGTGTAAAGAAAAGAAAATCTCCTCATCTCTCCTCTGTTGGTTTGTTAATCAACATTAAACTGTGTTCTCTGGTTACTGAACCTTCATCCAGTCAAACCAGATTCTCCTTATTTATTCTAGAAAAACACATCATCATTTTCAGCCCCTCGATTAAATCTCCCTTTTATGTTCTCTGCTCTAAGGAGAACAATCTCATCTTCTCTCCACATAACTGAAGTCCCTCATCCCTGTTACCATTCTAGTATATTACCTAGGCACCATATCCAAGGCCTTGAAATCCTTCATAAAGTGTGGTGTCCAGAATGGGACACAATATTCCAGCTGAGGCTTAAACAGTCATTTACCTAGTCTTAGCAGAATGTTCTTGTGTTGTTTTTTTAATTCTTTGCTTCGAGTTATAATTCTAACGACCCCCTATGCCTTTTTAAATCCTTCACCACTTGTCCAGCCACCATTGAAGATGTCTGTACATACACGCCCAGACTCTGTGCTCCTGTACCATCTTTTAAATGGTGCAGTTCAGTTTCTATTCACTCCCCTTATTATCCCTCACAAAATAACCACTTCCCCAGTACTATGTGTTAAATTTCATTCACCATGTGTATTCTCATTTCACCATGAGACTGTCCATGTCCTCCTTAATCCTGCTACTATCTACCACACTAGTGACAGCATTTATGATTTACATGTCATCTGCAATAGTTGAAATTATGTTTTTGTTTTACTCTAATTCTATGTCATTTATATATTTATCTATATGTCAGGACGAGCACTGTTTCTAATATCGACCCCTGAGATACAGCACTGTATTCTCCCCCTCCCCCAGTCTGAACAATGTCTGTTCACCACTTTTCGCTGCTTTCTCTCCCTGAGTCAGTATCATATCCACACTATCACTCTCACAATAATCCATGTGTTACATTTTTCATAACAAGTCTATGAAATGTTATTTGAGTACAGGTCTTTTGAAAGTCTATATACATAACACGAAACACACTATCCTCATCAGCTCTCACAGTTCTGTCATCAACGAACTTGATCAGGATTATCAGACATGATTTTCCATTAACCTATCTGGCCTGTTTGTCAATTATTATCCCATGTTTTTCCAAGGATTATATATTTTTGTACTGGGTTATGGCCTCTAGAAATTTCCAACCACCAACATTACACTGACTGGTCAGTAGTTGCAGGGATTATCTTATCTCTCCTTTTTAAAACAGGATGTAACATTTGCAACCCTTCAGTCCTCTGTCACCACTCCCATATCCAAGGAGGATTGGAAGATTCTGGCCAGTGCCTTTGGTATTTCCACCATTCCTTCCCTCAGCAACCCTCACTCATCCCATCCAGACCAGCTAAATGTTCTACTTTATTCTGGTACAAAAGTACTGGATTGAAAGGGGTTAACTCAACCTGTTTGTTCAGTGACTGTAATTAATGTCAGTCTCTTTGGACACTAATTGTGTCACTGGAGGGTTTCCCTCTTCTATCAATAAGGGTCTTCATTTAATGTCTTACCCAAAGTGTCAGCTGGAGCATCAAACCCGGCACTTACAGGGATCAGCAGCTCCAGAGAGAGGGAGAGGATAGATCAGAATCTGTGAGCAGTAGATTGGAACGTTACAACAATGGGTCAGAATCTGAGAACAACAGATTGGAATGTTATAACAATGGACAGCAGGACTTTCTCCTTTTGGTTTGGTTTAGTTACTGCAGATTATACTTGGCTAACATTAGTTCGGCGGATCTATTATGCACTGAAGATGATTCAAACAATTTACTATCCCAGCCTCGCTATTATTGGTGTTCCCGGTAAGTCTCTGTATCCAACTAATAGATTCATAAACCATATTTCAGTGAATTAGTGTTCTTGTCATTTAAATCGTGAGAAGACTGAATCCATTGTCTTCACTTTCTGTCACAAACTCTATTCCCTCTCCACGATCTGCGATCCCCTCGCTGAGGCTGAACCAGGAAGTTTCCAGCCTCTGGTATCTTTAATGCTGAGCTCAGTTGATCCCCATATTAACTCCACCTCCAACCCGACATATTGTTACAGCTAGGTGATGAGGGTTCACAGTCGGTCCTCTTGTCCTTCCTCTTATTTGACTGCTATAGTGTTTGTTCTTTTTTAACCGTGGATGTATTTACCATTTTTGTGTTGTTTTGCTTTTTAGCTTTGGTGTAATAGTGAAGGAACCAATCGGAAAGGTTTTCATGAGCTTAACCATGAAAGAGGTGAGTTTAATACACTTAACATCTAAACCCAATCAAAATAAAATAATAAAAACATACATTATACATTTATGCTGCCACTGACACAAGAATCTCACGTACACAAAAAGAATACAGAATAAGAAGTAAAATCGTGGCTGGATTAGAGTCCAGAATAAATCAAAGGTCGAATTTGAATGCGGAATACAGGCTCAAAGACAGGATTCTTGGTAGTGTGGATGAACAGAGGGATCTTGGGGTCCATGTCCATTGATCACTCAAAGTTGCCACCCAAGTTGATAGGGTTGTAAAGAAGGCGTATGGTGTGTTGGCTTTCATTAACAGGGGGATTGAGTTTAAGAGCCACGAGGTTATGCTGCAGCTCCATAAGGCCCTGGTTCGTCCACAATTGGAATATTGTGTTCAGTTCTGGTCGCCTCATTATTGGAAGGATGTGGAAGCTTTAGAGAGGGTGCAGAGGAGATTTACCAGGATGCAGCCTGGACTGGAGGGCATGTCCCACGAAGAAAGATTGAGGGAGCTAGGGCTTTTCTAATTGGAGCGAAGAAGGATGAGAGGTGACTTGATAGAGGGGTACAAGATGATGAGAGGCATAGATAGAGTGGATCGTCAGAGACTTTTTCCCAGGGTGGAAAGGGCTATCACCAGGGGGCATAATTTTAAGGTGAGTGGAGGAAGGTTTCTGGGAGATGTCAGAGGTAGGTTCTTTACACAGAGAGTGGTGGGTGCGTGGAATGAGCTGCCAGCGGTGGTGGTCGAAGCAGATACATTAGGGACATTTAAGCGACTCTTGGATAGATACATGGATGATAGTAGAATGAAGTGTAGGTAGTTAGATGGATGTTAGAGTAGGTTAAAGGTTCGGCACAACATCGTGGGCCGAAGGGCCTGTACTGTGCTGTACTGTTCTATGTTCTATGTTCTAAAACATAATATGCAGTCTGTGAGGTTTGATAAATCCCTGATCTTCTGGCTGAAGTTGTACTCTTGAAGTCTTTGGCTGGTCGAAGTGCCCGTTGTGACTGATCCACATGGTTCAGGATGTTCTTGAAGGCAGACTGGTAGGTGGCCTTTTTACCCTGGTGCCTCAGTCTGTAGTAATCTGTAGGATTGGAGGGTCCACAGTCGCTGGTGGTTTTCAAACTTGTGATGTCATCTGATGAGAGACAGAAAGAGAACGGGACTTGGGGTGGTGGGGGGCTAGGGGAGGGGGGAAGGAGACCACCCTTCTGCTTCTGCCAGTTTGAATCACTGGTTTGTCTGTCTTTGTCCAGGGGAAGCTCCCAGCTTTCACAGAGATGGTCAGACGGTCTCATGGCTGCCTCAATATATTTTCTGGAGCCTTCTAATGAGATTCAAGGTGAGGAATTTCCATCTCCCTAGGGCTCAGGATGCCATTCTTTACACTTGGAGTAGTTTACGCTTTCAAAGTCAGTGTGTCAGGATGTCCTTGAATTGCATGCTAATGAACGCAATCTTAGCAAAGTCAGTCTCAAGAGTAAGCCATTATTTTGGGTCCAGGCTCATCAGACATGTGTCTCCGATTGGAGACGTTGGAGTGTGAAAAGGTGCTTCAGATACAAATTGCAGTGGCCATCTTGACTGCCAGCTTTTTGCAGGATTTTTTCCATTAAAACTTTAATGTAAGTTGATGAACTAAAATTCCTCATTGGCGTATCGTGTTTCATTGACACCAATAACACCTTTTTAATATGTGCCTCAGCCTACCAGCTGCGTAAACCCTCATCATGACATTGTTAAATCCACACTTGACTCTTCCAATTCTATCCTGGTCACCCTGCAATTATAAATCCATAAAATGATGTGAACTGCACAGCTGGCCACTTTTAGTGTGGTCCGCACAGTGTCCCATGTTGGGCAGGGATCTAGCCTGGGTGCCATGTATGTGTTGTTAGTGTGAGGAGGCGTCAGTACTGATGTCAATCAGCCATTTTGGCAGCATTGATGTACGATTTTGAAACTTTGTCTGTGCATGTCCACTGACCACCTGTGTAAGTCACTCTCAGCAGAGCATAGATTCAGCAGCACGGGGAACACCGCACCCTCCCCCGACCCCCCATCCCCACCACCACCCCCAAAGTTATTTTATAGGATCAGGCATCCAACTTACAGGTGAGGGGCTTTAGACTTAGTTCTGTGATTGCAAAGTTAGTGGAGGTGCTGTGGATGGTTTCCTGGAGGTTGTGTTGTGAGCTGCTGCAGACATTCAGGGAGGACAGAGGATATGGTGACCCAACACTGGACGAGGTATTGGGACTGTAGTTAAAGTGTCTCTGGGTCTGAAACATGATCAACAAATGAAGCAGAGGCTGCAGAGAGGGGAGTCTCTGTAAAGAGAAAAGAGGAGGGGGCTCTGCCCTACCCACCCGGGGTGTTCCAAGGGCACTTTTTCTACCTACACCTAACCCAGGAGCAGTGTGTGAGGTGACTCTGATTCAATAAGGAGGTGGTCACAGAGCTGTGTCAACTCCTGTAACACGACCTGGAGCCTCACACCAGGGTGGGGACGGAGCTGTCAGTGGCCGTTAAAGTCACAGTTTCATTGATCTTCACTGCATCCGAATCATTCCCCAGGCAGGAGTGGGCGGCATATCCAACAGAGTCACAGAGAGTCAGAGTCATTTACGAAATAGGAGGAGGCCATTCGGCCCCTCTGTACCAGCTCTCTGTGGAACAATCCAGTCAGCCCCACTCCCCCGCTCAATCCCCGTATCCCTGCAAGTTCATTTCCTTCAGATGTCCATCCAGTTTCCTTTTGAAATAATTGATTGTCTCGGCTTCCACCACCCTCACGGGCAGTGAGTTCCAGCTGATAAACATCCACTGTGTAAAAAAGTTCTTCCTCCTATTCCCCCTGCATCTCTTACCCAAAACCTTCCATCTGTGTCCCCTAGTCCGTGTTTCATCAGTTAATGTGAACAGTTTTTCCTTGTCTATCTTCTCTAAACCGATTATAATTTTGTACACTTCTATCAAATCTCTCTCAATCTCCTTTACTCCAGGGAGAGCAACTCCATCTTCTCCAAACTAACCTTGTAACTAAAACACCCCTATCCCTGGAAGCATTCTAGTAGAATCATAGAATCATCGAAAGTTAAGGCACAGAAAGCAGCCACTTGGCCCATCTTGTCTGCGCCAGCCAGAAAATGATCCATCTATTCTAATCCCATCTTTCAGCATTTGGTGCGTGGAGCTGCAGATTACAGCACTTAAGGTGCATATCCAGACTATTTTTGAATGAGTTGAGGGTTTCTGCCTCAACTATCCTTTCAGGCAGTGAATTCCAGTCCCCCACCACTCTCATCTCCCCTCTGATCTTTATACCAATCACTTTAACTCTATTCCCCCTCTTCCATGCTATGGTGAATAGAGTCTTCACCTCCAGTCCATCCAGGCCCGTTGCAATTTTGTACATTTCAATCAGATCTCCCCTCAGCCATCTCTGTTCCAAGGAGAACAACCCCAGTCTATCCAATCTTTCTTTATAGCTGCAGTTTTCCAGTCCTGGCAACATCCTCGAAAATCTCCTCTGTACCCTCTCTAGTGCAGTTACATCCTTTCTGTACTGAGGAGACCAGAGCTGTACACAGCACTCAAGTTGTGGCCTAATCAATGAATTATACAGTTCCAGCCCAACCTCCCTGTTCTTCTATTCTGTACCTGGGCTAATAAAGGAAAGGATTCCATATGCCTCCCTAACCACCTTATCGACCTCTCCTGCTACTTTCAGGGATGTGTGGACATTCAATCCAAGGTCCCTCACTTTCTCTACACTTCTCAGTATCTTGCCATCAATCCTGTATTCCTTTGCCTTGCTTCACCTCCCGAAATGCATCAGATCATACTTCTCCAAGTTGAATTCCTTTTGCCACGGTTCTGCCCATCTGACCAGGCCATCACTATCTTTCTGTCGTCTACAGCTATCCTCCTCGCTAGCTACCACAGGGTCAATCTTTGTGTCGTCTGCAAACGTCTTGATAATGCCCCCTACATTTAAGTCCATATCATTAATATAGACCACAAAAAGCAAGGGATCCAGTACTGAGCCCTGCGGAACGCCAGTGGAAACAGCCTTCCAGTCTCTAAAACAGCCATCAACAATATCCCTTTCTTTCCTGCCACTGAGTCAATCTTGTATCCACCTTGCTGCATTTCCCTGGATCCCGTGGGATTTTTTTTAATGAACCAATCTGCCATGTAGGACCTTGTCAAAAGCCTTGCTAACATCCAGGTAGAGCACATCAACTGCACTACCCTCATCTATCTTTCTTGTTACTTCTTCAAAAAATTCGACCAAGTTGGTCAAACAAAATCTTCTCTTAACAGATCCATACTGACTATCCTAAAATAAATAGAGGTGGTGAGTAGAGAAGAAGGAAAGTTATTGTGAACCTTTATAAAGCTCTGGTTCGCCCCCAACTGGAGTGCTGCATCCAGTTCCATTCACCATAGTTTAGGAAGGATGTGAGTGTCCTTGACAGGGTGTGGAGGAGATTTACCAGAATCGTTCCAGGGATGGAGGATTTTAGCTACAAGGTTACTCTGGAAAAGCCTGTAATATTTTCCTTGGAGTAAAGGAGATTGAGGGGAGATTTGATAGAGGTATCCAAGGTAATGACGTGTTTGGATAAGGTGGACAATAAAAGATGTTCCCATTAGTTAATGGTACAAGGAAGAGAGTTAAGGTGGTGGGACAGAGATACAGGGGGATGTGAGGAACAACGTTTTTACACAGTGAGAGGGAATGGCCTGGAAATCACTGCCTACGATGGTGGTGGAAGCAGTGATGGTGAATGATTTCAAAAGGATATTGGATGGACACTTGAGGGAAATAAACTTTCAGGAATGTGGAGACAAAGCTGGGGAATGAGACTGACTGGATTTATCTACAAAGAACTGGCATGGACTCGATGGGCCGAGTGGCCTCTTTCTGTGCTGAAATGACTATGACTCCCTGACAGGGGATTACTATTACTACTGCTTTCCTATACTGGGAAAGTTTATAATGGACTGGACAGTATCACCCTGTTGAACCCTGTGATGTAAGTGAAATGTTTGATGTCCCAGAACGTGGTTAATAAATGTCCTTCACAAACAGAGTAAATCAGTTCAGTCCCACTCACAATTCTGGATCATTCACAATAGGGTTTCTCCTGGTTTTCTCTACATTTAACAGCAGCCAGGCTTTTCAATGTGCCCCCACCTCCATGTGGTAAGTGTTGTCAGGGTTATGTAAGATAAGAAACGTTACCTGGGCGACAGATTTATTCAATTGTGCTGCTGTTTCCGTGTTCTCTTCAGTCTAACCGGGTTAAACCTGGTCATCATCACCATTAGGTAGTTTATAAAGAGGAATGACAGTCTCTGCAAATCGAGGGATGAGGGTCCACTGATACCCCACCAGCCTGAGGATAGGACACAGGATAGTCTTTGAGGTGCACAGGGGTGACTGAGTTGAGTTTGTGATGGTCAATAGTCAGTCACCAGCTGCCATCCGGTTTTCTAACCGGCCAAATCGGGCAGTTAGTAATGAATGTGTCTTTGTGAATTACACCCTGGTATAACAATGACCTGATAGTGTCTGGAATATATGATATAATCTCAGCTCGGTAAGAATACTGCTTCATCGAGCATGCAATGGTCAGTTAATTTCTTCAGGTCTGCTCATGTTTCCACAGTTATCTTTATGGGTTGTGAATACACTCAGCACCGACTCGAGAATCACCTGTAGCTCAGGGTGATCAGAGGTGTCTGGTTCACACTCCTCTGATATTTTAATCATGAATATTGAGGATGCAATGGACACCAGAGCAGGGGTATGGTTTAATGTTCTAAAATATACAAATATTGGGATAATGAATTACTGCTGATAACCTTTCAGCACATTACTGCCCAGTAGTCCCAGTCCATTATGCAGGATCATAAAAAATGGAGGCAGGGCTTTGACATGAACTCTGTTCCTTCTCCTGCACCACTGTAAGATCTGCTCCAGGGTCACAGATTAACTAAAATGAGGTATAAGGGTAACTAGCAGTTTATTGAGGAGTGATAGCTCAAATACAGCACAGCATCAGAATAGACATAGTAGACATACGACCTGTGACATGCGAGAAAGGCTTTCTGTTAATGGATCAGATGTTCGAAGCTATTATTAAGGATGGTAGAAAATTGAAGGTGATCAGGTAGAGTCAACATAGTTTTGTGAAAGGGACGTCATGTTTAACCAATTTATTGGAGTTCTTTGAAGAAGTAAAGGGGAGCCGGTAGGTTTACTGTATTTAGATTTCCAGAAGGCATTTGCTAAGGTGCCACATCAAACATTATTGCGGAAAATAAAAACTGATGCTGTAGGGGGTAACACTTCGGCATGGATAGAAGATTTGCTACCTAACAGGTAACAGAGAGTAGGAAAAAAATTGGTCATTTCCGGTTTGGTCAGATGTAACGAGTGGTGTGCCACATGGATCAGTGCTGGGGACCTAACATTTTACAATTTAACTAAATGACTTGGATGAAGGGTCCGAAGGTATGGTTGCTAAATTTGCTGATGACACAAAGACAGGTGGGAAAGTAAGTTGTGAAGAGGACATAAGTGGTCTACAAAGGGATATAGATAGGTTGGGTAAGTTGGCAAAGATCTAGAAAATGTAGTATAATGTGATAAAATGTGGAATTGCCCATTTTGGCAGGTAGAATAAAAAAAGAAGCATATTATCTGAATGGTGAGAGATTGCAGAGCTGGAAGATGCAGAGGAACTGGATGTCATAGTGCACGAATTGTATAAGGTTATTATGCAGGTGTGGAAGTGAGCAGAAAGGCATGGCACTATGCTTAACGGGAAATATAGCCAAGTTAGGAATAGTAGCTTTGCTGAGCTTTGATTTTATGTGGCAGAAACCACAATGAAATAGTTAAAAGTAAAGGCAGAGTGTGTGAGACAGTAAAGACTAGCCGACACTGGTAATTACAAGGACATCTGTTTTTTTATGGCCTGAGTGTATGACTCCCTGTGGTTTGAAGTAGATGGACTCATATGAATCAAATGATGTCCATCCCTGTGTGAGTGATAAGAAGTGCTAGGCCCCTCTTATCTTCGTGAACTGCCACTACTTGATGTTGCTGCAGACGGCACGAAACACTCAGGAATGTACACCTAATAGAGATAGCAGGATGCGCCGCAATTACTTGTCACAGGGTAGAGACAGACTCATGATCCATGTAGGGAGTGAGACCAGCATGGTTATTGATGATTCCTATGCTCTTGCTAATTAGCTTGCTTATCCGCTTTGTTTTATCTTGCTGGTACAAAACAATATTTTATTAGTAACAAGTATGTATTGAGAATGGAGTGTATTGTAACCTCAGTAACAGATGTACTGCATGTCACCACGTGGGTGAAGTTGAATTGTACCGCACTGATTGGTTAAACAAGGAGGTGTAGCATGAATCTTAATGTATAAACAGTAGTACCTGTATCACAAACTTTACTTACTCTGGGGGGGGGGGGGACCCGACAGACTCTGGTGGAGTCAGTGCCGCTGTTCTCAGAGGAAGTCCGCTGGCGACTGCGCAAATAAAGTAATTGATTTTACCTACGCATCTGACTCAGTATATTTACTGAACCAGACTGAAGGCAAAAAGAACTCAGAATAACACAGGTGCAACACGTAATTAGGAAACTAATCGAGTGTTATCATGTATCGCAGGAGGAATTGAATACAAAAGTAGCCAGGTTATGTTTCAGTTATACAGGACATTTATGAGACCACATCTGGAGTGTTGTGTACAGTACTGGGCTCCTTATTTAAGGAAAGATATAAATGTGTCGGAAGCAGTTCAGAGAAGGTGTACTAAACAAATTTCTGGAATGAGCGGGCTGTCTTATGAGGTTAGGCTGGACACGCTAGGCTTATATCAGCTGGGGTTTAGTAGGTTTAAAGGCGACTATATCTAACTCCGACTTGGAAAGATACAATATTTTGGCCTCAACTGCTTCCTGTGGTAGGGAATTGCACAGGCTCACCACTCTCTGGGTAAAGAAATATCTCCTCATTACAGTCCTGAAAGGATTACCCCATATCCTTAGACTATGACCCCTGGTTCTGGACTCCCACACCATCGGGAACATCCTCCCTGCATCTACCCTGTCAAGACCTGTTAGAATTTTGTAGGTTTCCATCAGATCCACCCTCACTCTTCTGAACTCCAGCGAATATAATCCTAACCAACTCAATCTCCCCTCATACGTCAGTCCCGCCATCCCAGTAATCAGTCTGCTAAACATCCACTGCACTCCCTCTATAGCAAGAGCATCCTTCCTCAGATAAGGAGACCAAAACTGCACACAATATTCCAGGTGTGGCCTCACTAAGGCCCTTTATAATTGCAGCAAGACATCCCTGCTCCTGTACTCAAATCCTCTTGCTGTTGAAGATTGCCAGACGTCATTTGTCATTCGCATATCCAGGTTGCTTGCCAGTTACTATCCACTGATTTTCCAAGCAAAAAAATATTTATATCCTGGGTTATCACCTCTAGAAATTTCCTTCGTAGTGACACTATTCTGGCTGGTCAGTAATTACAGGGTTTACCCCATCTCTCCTTTTTTAAATAGGGTGTACCATTTACAACCCTCCAGTCTCTGGCACCACTCCCCTATCCAAGGAGGATTGAACGATTCTGGAAAGTGTCTGCTATTTCCACCATTCCTTCCCTCAGTAACCCTCACAAATCCCATGCAGACTGGGTAAATGTTCTACTTTATTGTGCTACAAAAAGTGCTGGATTGAAAGAGGTTAACTGAACCTGTTTGTTCAGTGACTGTAATTAATGTCAGTCACCATGCACCCTAATTGTGTCACTGGAGAATTTCCCTTTTCTATTAATAAGGGTCTCCTTTCAATGTGCTTTCACATAGAGTGGGCGAGAGCATTAGCCCTGGCATTAACAGGATCAGCGGCTCCATAGAGAGGGAGAGGATACATTAGAATCAGAGAACAATAGATTGGAATGTTACAACAATGGGTCAGAATCTGAGAACAATAGATTGGAATGTTACAACAATGGGTCAGAATCTGAGAACAATAGATTGGAATGTTACAACAATGGGTCAGAATCTGAGAACAATAGATTGGAATATTACAACAATGGACAGAAGTCTATCCTCCAATCTTTACTATCTTTCTACATATGATTGGTACCCATTAGACCATCGGATCTATCTCGTACTGAAGATCATTCAATACATTTACTATCCAATTTTCGCTATTGTTGGTGTTCCTGGTAAGTCTCTCGAAACAGCTATTAATTCTATAAACCATGTTTAACTGCATTACTGCTTCTGTAATTTACTCTGCCCTCCTTGCTGCTGCTGTTATTTCTGGTGAATATCTCCAGCTATTGGCTCTAGAAACCATTGTAATGGGATAATAGTTCTTGTCATCCACTCTCTCATCTTCGCTGCTACTGTCTCTATTTCCAGCTAGGAGATCAGTAAACCACGTTTCACTGAAATACTGTTCTGTAATGTAAATTTTGGGAAGACTGAAGCCAGTGTCATTGGTCTTCATCACAAACTCCATCCCCTATCGGTGAAATACATACCCCACCCTGTCCAATGTCTGACACTGAACCAGACTGTTTACAACATTTGTGTTATATTTATAACTGAGCTGAGTTCATCTCCACATTCTCTCTATCACCAATCCTACCCTGCCACCTCTGTAATATCACCCATCTCCACCTCTGCCTCAGACCATCTGCAGAATAACCCTCATCTGTGCCTTTGTTAAATCCAGACTTGACTCCTCCAATTCTATCCTGGTCACCCTTCCTGTTATAAACCTCAATAAACCACAGCCCATCCAGAACCCTGCTGACTGAGTCCTAACTCACACCAAATCCCGATCACCCATCAACCCTGTGCTCACTGATCTACATTGGCTCCCGATCTGGCAGCACCTTAATTTTAATGTTCTCATTCTTGTGTTTGCATCGCTCCATGGCCTCACTTCTCCAATTAGTCCCATTTCCCTGACCATTATTCCTGCAAATAATTTTCCTTCAATCTTTTCTCAATTCAACTTTAAAAGTGAATTTATTTCCCTGTATATATCTCCCCGCCCACGATTTTCTGTTCAACTGCACCACTGGTGCTGATGATATGGAAACTGGGATCCATAAAATGATGTGAACAACACAGCCGACCACTTCTAGCGTGATCAGCACAGTGCCCCATGCTGGACAGGACTCTAGTATGGTCAGCACGGTGTCCCTTTCTGGGCCAGTCTCTAGACCAGACAATCTGAGCATGTGCTGTTAGCGTGAGATGGTGTCTGAATATGAGGTCAATCAGCCATTCCAGCAGCTTTGATGTACGTCATTTGAACTTGGTCTGTGCATGTCCACTGACCGACTGTGTTAGTCAATCTCAGCTGAACATACATTCAGCAGCACGAGGAAATGGGCGAGGTACTAAATGAATACTTTGCATCAGTATTTACCAAAGAGAAGGACTTGATGGATGATGAGTCTAGGGAAGGGAGTGTAGATAGTCTGGTTCATGTCGTTATCAAAAAGGGTGTGTTGGGAGTCTTGAAAAACATTAAGGTAGATATATCCCCAGCACCTGATGGAATCTACCCCAGAATATTGCGGGAGGCGAGGGAGGAATTGCTGGGGCCTTGACAGAAATCTTTGTATCCTCATTGGCTCCTGGTGAGGTCCCAGAGGACTGGATAATAGCCAATGTTGTTCTTCTGTTTATGAAGGCTAGCAAGGAAATTCCTGGAAATTACAGGCCGTGAGCCTTACATCAGTGGTAGGGAAATTATTAGAGAGGATTCTTCGGGACAGGATTTATTCGCATTTGCAAACAAGTGAACTTATTAGCGAGAGGAAGCATGGTTTTGTGAAGGGGAGGTCGTGTCTCACAAACTTGACTGAGTTTTTAGAGGAAGTGACAAAGATGATTGATGAAGGAAGGGCAGTGGATGTTGTCTACATGGACTTCAGTAAAGCCTTTGACAAGGTCCCTCATGGCAAACCGATACAAAAGGTGAAGTCACACGGGATCAGAGGTGAGCTGGCAAGTTGGATACAGAATTGGCTCGGTCACAGAAGACAGAGGGTAGCAGTGGAAGGGTGCTTTTCTGAATGGAGGGATGTGACTAGTGGTGTTCCGCAGGGATCAGTGCTGGGACCTTTGATGTTTGTAGTATGTATAAATCACTTGGAGGAAAATGTAGCTGGTCTGAATGGTAACTTTGCGGACGACACAAAGGTTGCTGGAGTTGCAGATAGTGATGAGGATTGTCAGAGGATACAGCAGGATATAGATCGGTTGGAGACTTGGGCGGAGAAATGGCAGATGGAGTTTAATTCGGAAAAATGTGAGGTGGTGCATTTTGGAAGGTCTAATACAGGTGGGAAGTATAGAGTAAATGGCAGAACCCTTAGGAGTATTGACAGGCAGAGAGATCTTGGCGTACAGGTCCACAGAACCTTCGTTAGGCCACACTTGGAGCAGTGCTTGCAATTCTGGTCGCCACGCTACCAGAAGGATGTGGAGGCTTTGGAGAAGGTACAGAGGAGGTTAACCAGGATGTTGCTTGGTCTAGAGGGTATTAGCTATGAGGAGAGGTTGGATAAACTCGGATTGTTTTTACTGGAGCGACGGTGGTGCAGGGGCGATATGACAGATGTTTACAAAGTTAAGAGTGGCATGGACAGAGTGGATAGTCAGAAGCTTTTTCCCAGGGTGGAGGAGTCAGTTACTAGGGGACAGAGGTTTAAGGTGCAAGGGGCAAAGTACAGAGGGGATGTGCGAGGCAAGTTAATTACACAGAGGGTGGTGAGTGCCTGGAACTTGCTGACGGGGGAGGTGGTGGAAGCAGGTACAATAGCAACATTTAAGAGGCATCTTGACAAATACATGAATAGGATGGGAATAGAGGGATACGGTCCCCGGAAGTGCAGAATGTTTTAGTTTAGACAGGCATCAAGATCAGCGCAGGCTTGCAGGGCCGAATGGCCTTTTCCTGTGCTGTATTATTCTTTGTTCTAGTGTTATTTAAAAGGACCAGGCATCCAACTTGCAGGTGAGGAGCATTTGACTTACTTCTGCGATAGTAAAGTTAGTGGCGGTGCTGTGGATGGTTTTCCGGAGGTTGTGTTGTGAGCTGCTACAGACTGTCAGTAAGACGAGTGGATTTGGTGACCCAACTCCGGACGAGGTATGGGGACTGTAGTTACAGTGTCTCTGGAGGTGTGTTTCTCTGGGAATTCCTGGACGGGGTAGATCTTCCAATCCGTGCTGAGGAGGGAGGCTGGACGCCATTTCTTATGCAAGCAGAGATCATCCCTCTTCAGCAACAGGTCAACAACCACCCTGTGCCACGTGAGGGGCATCTCCTGGTTGCCAGGCTTTCCCCAGGACACAGGCGCAGTCGTCCCCGAGGGCATCCCAGAACGCCCTGCGGAGCTCCACGGTCAGCCCGTATAGCCCCGGTGATTTGCCCTTCGAGAACTGGTGGACTGATCCGTACAGCTCCACCAATGCGAGCAGAGCCCCCAATCCTTCGGCGTTCTCCAGGCTGACATTCAGCAGGTCCTCCCACAGAACTCTGCCCGCCTCCTCGCTGGACGGGTCCAGAGAGAACAACGCACTGTAATAGGTTCGTACCAAAAGTTCCATTCCCTCTGGATCCATAATGGAGGATCCATCGTCGGCCAGGAGCTCGATGAGCTGCTTACCGACCCCCCACCATTTTTCCAGTGTGTAGAAGAAGGGTGTGGCGCGGTCCAAATCTTCCCGGATCTGGATCCGCGACCTCACGTGCACTCCTTGGGACCCTATGAGCTGCAGGTCCCTCCGCACGTCCTTCTCTTTGTATGCCTGCCACAAGGCAGGCTCCGCGACGGCTTGACCGACACAGGACTCCAAGTCAAGTACCTCCCTCTCTAGGTGCCCGATCTCGGATTCCCACCTCTTGGTCGATCCCTTCACGTACTCCTGACAGAAGGCATGAATGTGAGTCTTGCCCACATCCCACCATAGCCTCAAGGAGGGGAAGCCCCTCTGCTTCCTTCTCCAGGCGGCCGTGTATCGACGTAACGAGTCCCGGAATCACTCGTCCTCCAGCAGCCAGTTGTTAAAGTGCCAGTACATTGACCCTGCCCCCGTGACAAGAGGAGTGAACTCCGCCCTCACCAGCTGGTGGTCCCAGCACTGCACCAGCCACATGGAGGACACCGAGATGTGAAATGTAGAGGCTGTCGATTCGGAAGCCTGCTCCTAAGTAATCCTGATGAAAGCACTGGAATCGGAATTGAGATTCCACCAGGCGTCGACAAAGTCGAGGGAGCTAATCCATCAAGTCACCCTGTCGCTCCAGGAGCCAGGTGGCTTCATCTCCCGGAACGGTGTGGGTTTTCTGCATAAAACTCATCACATAGCTCCCTTCCCTGAGGATTCTGAGATTGTGAAAACCGCTGAGAGACGCCCTGCTGCTGTTGATGTTGAGGCTGGCTATGGATATCTTCATGTCAAAAATACCACCATCCTGTCACCAATACCTTACTGTGAGGAGAGAGTGGAACTGCTCATCGCCTTAAACTCCCCCAGCAACCCAGAGGGGAACACTTTGATCGGGCATCGCACGACCTTTTTCATGTCTGCACATTTACAACCCTCCTTGTGGGCAAGACGGACAGATCTGATGATCAGCGCCAGCTTCAACCACTGGTCAAGGGGCAGCTGAACTTTATTGTGACAATCTCTGCAAGCAGCAAGGAAGTCCCGGAGTTCGGCAATGGGGATGAGAGGTGACTCGGTAGGAGGCAGGAGGGAGTCCACCGCCTCACTGGCAATGGATTCAACGTCGTCCTCCGTGCCCCTCACCGAGACTCCATCCTCCTCCGGGCCGTCAACGCCAGTGGCCGACACACCCACCACACAATGTGGTGTGGACATCCCGGCCACGCCAGCGAGTCTCACCTCCCTCATGATCACATCCCCAGGATCGGTGGTGGAGGAGTCATTCCTATATTCCTCCGGGGAAACTGGGAATATGAGTGCCTGTGGTTGAGGACACCCATTCCCCTTCGGTGCCCGGGCTTGTGATCAGCCTCGAGGGAGGCAGTTGTTTCTTGACTCTGGAAATCCAGCTGGAGCGGGACCCGAGGTAGAGAGAGGAGGCCATCTCCCACCCTGCCAGCGCCACAGTACCAGCAGACAGAGCACTGTTAACATTATTCAAATCAACCTCCGAGTCAGATCCATCCTGGATGACAGCAACAGGCGCCGAGAGCGTTGACCCTCACAGATCTCAGCCCCACCCAGGACACCGGACCCAGTGGGAGATGGAATGATTTCTCCTGGTGGATCCACAGGCTCCCCCATCAGGAGAGGGGCCCTTCACCACTCCCCCACCCCCACCTCGGGTGTTGCAAAAGGTACAGAGGCTTCCGTACCCACTCCGTTTTGTGGGATAGAAAGCTGTGACTTCGGGCTCGAGCCCCAATGGTGCTGGTAGCGCGGGGAGTCCGAGGACCCGCCAGGAGACTGACCCTGTTCCTCTCGGCAATCTGCTGTGGAGGGATGCCTCCTCCTCTTATTCCGGGAGAGGTGAGGAGTTTCAGAGACCTCAGTCTCACGAGACGTCTATGTTTATACCTCCACACCCTCAACAGTGTGGAGGGAGATTTACTCTCGATCTGACCCTCAGGCCCGTTTTGTTTTTTGTCGAGGGCGACTTTATTCCCCAGGCCCCCTTTATTTGAATTTTGAATTAATTTTATTAAAAACAGATAAAGAAACCAAAAACTCAAATTAAAATGCCATTCTCGGCATTACTGATGCATCCCAGCCCCTGCGGTACCCACCGATGTTGGAAGGCCTCAAGTGTTGCAGATTCTGAATAGATCCCTGTTAAAGAAAGGGACTTCAGTCCGTGTCATCCACACCCATAGCGGCAGGAGGTGGAAAGAGGGTCTTCAAGGTTTTTACCTGCAGGAACAATCAAAGTACCAGAGCTCACATTTCCTCTGTCCCTGAGTGTCATTACTCATTATCCCCCCTGGAGGAACATCTCTCTCTCTCTCTCTCTGACTCACTCACTCCCTCTCTCACTCTCTCCCCCTCTCTCTCTCTGTCTCTCTCTCTCACTCATTCTCTCTCTCACTCTCTCTCTCTCTCTCACTCTCTCTCTCTCTCTGTCTCTCTCTGTCTCTCTCTGTCTCTCTTTCTCTCTGTCTCCTTCCCAGCAGAAAGCAATTGCTATTTAACACTCCAACATCCATGTTATCAAAACTTTTGTCCTCCCCACTCACACCAATTTAAAATATAACAATACACACATGTTAAACAACCAACTACTTTCAGACAGCATGCAGGACCAGATGTAACTGACCGTAATGGACACTGGTTGAGACAGACAAAGAAATCAAACAGGAAACTTCAAATACAAAAACAGACCCACTTACTCAAACACAAGCTTTTCCTCCTGTTCTCTTCAGACATTGTTTCAACCTTACTGTTGCTCCGAAAGATTTCCTTTCCTTTTATATCTCAACCTCACAGGTGTCTTGGTGGGATTGAGAGTAACAGACTGTTCCATTCGGTGTTGTCACCACATTAACGGGACAGCCTGTCAAGGAGGTTACCTTAACGGGACAGATTGGTAAACGTTCTCCCTCTCCAACATTGTCCCCCTCCGAGGCCTCCTGCTCCGTTTTAGTACCACCTGTGTGATACTCTGCTTTTTGTGACGGCTGCTACACCCGCCTGGGAGCTGCTTTCCCTCTGGGTTTGCAATCACTGAAAGTTGGACCTGCACTGTGCATGCTCTGTCTTCCGGTGGGGTCACTCCTGTAACTCCCTAAGGACACCTCTAGAATCCTCTAACTGCTGGGTCAACTGGACATTATCCTGTGTGACAGTGACAGTATGTTTCTCTGCTAACTCTAACTGCTGCTGAACTGCACAAGCCTGTCCTGCATTAAGTGTCTGTTGTTGTATAGTGACAGTAAAGTACACTAGCTTATTGTGTAACTCATGTAGCTGTGTCTGCTGCTGCTGCTGGGTCTGTTCACTTTGAGCTACCATTTCTCTCACCTGTGACTGTATCACTTCCTCATCGCACTGTGCACTGTGTGATGCTGGATATGGAGTCAGATTTAAAGCCTTTTCACCCTTCTGATGTTTAGCCAAGACGTGTGCCTGGATAAACTTCACTATATTTTAAAAGGAACGTGTGCATGCTTCCATAGACAGTCTCCGAACAGGGACTGGATACTGTCCATATTACACTTAGTGCTTAACTCATACTCATATGTTTCCCAGAGACCCTTCTTCCCATTGTCTTTTTGTGACATACTGTGTATTTAAAGAGACATCACTGGGTCAGTATAATCGTCTGCCCCTCAAAAGAGTTTATCCCTGCAAGAGATTTCACTGGTCAAACGAATATTCCTATGTTTGCAAAACTTTGCTACAACAGCCTCGGTTTGCATTGTAGTCAAAGTCCCGGGTTTCAGCACCACTTGTAAGATCTGGGGTTTGATTTAATGTAATTGTCAGACTTAGGTCAATTACAATGACAGTCTATGTTGGGAGATCAGATCTAAAAGGGACTTGCAGCTCAGACTAGCTATCAAACTACATGTGTACGAGGCTGCTTTCACAAGCTTCACAGACTGAATGAAGTTCTGCACAATAAGCAGAACATGGTAATATTGAGCAAAGGGAAGTGGTCAGCAGTTGTGTTTTCAATGGAACACCCGGTGCTCAACCTCCGGTTATCTGTGGAACCTTGTCTCTTCATTGGAGTCTATCTTCTGTCTTCTTCTTGATGATGATGTGCGCTTTTGGGGTCTTACAAGCTCTTAATTTATACACATTTCCCAGCTTGGTTCTGTTCCATATTAGGTAAAAGGCCATTTCTGTTCATTTGATTGGTCAGTCATTAACTAACTACCCTTCCATGATGGTACTTTGAGCCTGGTTTAAGTCATTGTCATTATCGTTCAGTGGGGGGTGGGGGGGGAGGGGAGGGGCCTCCAGATTCCAGCTGCCTTGACTCTGTGAATTCCTTTACAATGTCTTGTTTTGAAATGCAAATAAACTAGAAATTCTCGAAGTAACAGTTTGTAAGACGTCAGGAATGTAAGGGATTTGGATTGTTTAATTGTCCTGTGGTTCAAAATGTGTCTGTGACCAGGAATGAAATCTGCTATTTTTTGTTCTGATAACAATCCTGATGCATCTGTAACATCCACAAGGGGTGATGAAATTACTGAAGGAAATGTAAACACATGCTCACCATCAAGGCAGTATCTCATATCATCGTCTGAACAAAGAATTAGACATCTCATTGGACAACTGTAGCCTACGGTGGATTTTGATAGGACAGTGTGATCTTGTCAGTGAAACATTCAGCCCACCATGATATGAAAGGTGTAAAAATCATTGAAAATAGTGATTCTGTGATAAGGTCGAGGAGCTTGGTCAGTGACAGAACGATTATCAGGGAGGTAAATGCTCACTGGGTTATCATGTATGCATGACTCTTTGCAACATATTATTGACTAATGGGTGTATTGTTCACCGGTACATTGTGAATGGGTATTTTGTATAATTGTAAACTAGTAGTATTCCTACTGAATCTAGTAGAGTCATTGGTGTTTAATTTAAACTTTGAGTGCTGTCTCATTCTTTCTTGTAATTCTCATGTTTGAACCATAGAGTAACCAATCAAAAAGATGACAGTTCATAAACAACATTTGTTTATATATGTGGACATGTGGCTTCACATT